>NW_022900949.1:25996799-26060286 GCF_012274545.1 Fukomys damarensis
GAACGCGGCCGGGGCCATCAGCGCGGCCACCTACAGCACGGTGCCCAAGATCGCCTTCTACGCCGGCCTCAAGCGGCAGCACGAAGGCTACGAGGTGCTCAAGTTCGACGACGTCGTCACCAACCTCGGAAACCACTACGATCCCACCACCGGCAAGTTCACCTGCTCCATCCCGGGCATCTACTTCTTCACCTACCACGTCCTGATGCGCGGAGGGGACGGCACCAGCATGTGGGCTGATCTCTGCAAGAACAACCAGGTGAGTGCGGGCGGGCGGGCGGAGGGTGGGGCACTTTCAGGAGGAGGGCGCCCCGAGGCCCGGAGAAGGTGGTTTCTGAGTCCCGAGCGCGCGAGCGCAGGGGACCGGCCCTGGGGGACGCACAGCCGGGCGCTGAATCCCCGAACGGTTCGGGAGCTGAGGGGTCCCGGAGCCCAAAATGACCCCTGGCCTCCGAGTCCCCAGGAGCGCAGGGTCGCTTACAGACTTTCTCCGGAGCCTAGAGGACTCGAGGAGCCCGCCATGGGCGTGTCAGGGTGTACAACCCGGGGGAGACAGACAGGGGCTCCGGGGAGCAGGAGGGGACCCGAAGGACTGAGGTCCAGCGGGCCGCGCCCAGGACGGAGGCGAGACCGTGGGGTCCCGGACCCAGACGGCGAAACTCAGTCAGTTCCAGGACGCAAACTCTAGCTTAGTTGTCAGCCCCAGAGGAAGGGTAGAGGCGAGGCGTGCTAAGTGAAAGAAAAGTTGAGAGTCGCAGCTTTACGCGGTAAAACCACGCGCAGCCAAGCAAGGAACCCAGACTAATGACTGGGGTAGGAGGACGCACAGGGAGGTGCCCAGCAGGGAGACCAGTCCGGGCCCAGCCCCGCGGCCGTGGGACACCTGCGAGAGCGTTTCCCCACCGAGCCCTGTCGCCTGCACGCGGCAGCGGCCTTGGCCTTGACAGAAATCGCCCCCGGGTGAGTACCGGCCCCCAGGTGTTGCTGCGCTGAGCTGTTTGGCGCCGCTACAGGGACCACGGGTCTGCTGGATTGTGCTAGGGCCTCCTAACCGATTGCAGGAGAAATTCGCAGACCTTGCAAAACCGAGGCGTGTGGGATCTCTCAGAGGAGGGACGGAGCGTGTGCGACTGCCTCGAAGTGTCCCCGTCCTCCCGGACACGCTGTCAGCTGCGCGGGGCCCTGCTGTTTGCTGTGGCGGCCTGGTCTCTGGGCCTGGGTTTAAACTGCGCTTTTGGAGTGGCGTAGGGGTGGCCAGCGACCCCGCCGTCGCCCTCACGAGGCTCTCTGACCTGCAGCTACTTTGACTTTTACCAGGGCCTTTGGGCTTCAGATCACTGGGCCCCTGGAAATGCAGCTGTCACCCAGGTTTCCATTAAGCACCAGCAGAGCAGGATTTGTTCCAAAGTCCTAATTCAGTGTTACACGCTCTAAAACATGAGAGACAAATGTCCTAAATGTATGCGTTTTTCTTACTTTCTCTTTCTCTCTTTTTTCAATCCTGTCCCTTCCCTTTCCTACAAATAATTTAAGGGACCCTCAGGACTCATAAAACAAAAAGAGAGAAAATGGCCACCAGGAGGCACTGACAGGGTTGTTTATTGTATTTATTATGCATGAAAATAATATTAAGGTAAATAAAAATTATTCACAGAGCAGTGGGAGAGTTATAGGTGAATGCCTGTAAAGGGCCTGTTCCAAAATAGAATCACTGTGTCACCTAACAACGTGGTTTATGAATAGACCCCCCGCGGGCAGCAAGGAGACACCCCTTTATTTACAAATTGGCCCTCTTCTGACTCAAAGCTTAGGTCTGGAAAATACTGCCAGGAGGAAGAGATTTCTTACAGAGCTATCAGCTAAAATGGAATAAGATTCCGGTTTTGTACAAATGCATTAATGTGGTCACATTAAAAAAAATCTGCACTTCAATGAAAAACCAGGGAATAATTCATTTAAATTAGTTTAAATTGTCGATGTCTAGACTGTAAAAGCTGTGTATACTGCACTGATTCTTTAAAAAAAAATCTCTTCAGGCCTTCTATGAGCATTTTATTTTTAAAAATTATTTCATTGCTTGGGGTATAAATGGCTCTGCCATACATCGTCTGTGAGAAGCAAGGAAAAAATATAAGGTTAAATAGCTGACCCCAGGATGTATAATGCTTTCCACTGGCAATGCTGAGCTACTCCTTCTGAAAAAGGTGTGCAACAGGTTATTCAGAAAAATAAATATAGTGTCAAGCAATACTTTTTTTGTTTGTTTGTTTACCTTAGTGTGGACTACTTTAGAACATGGTTCTTGCAGTATTACTGTTAAGGAACTTCATCTTTAGAATAGAACTATCCCGTGAAATCTGATCTGGAGTCAGTTATGAATGGAAAATCTTGTAAAATCTCTCTTTTTAAAAATTGTAAGTAAATATTTTATCCTTCATTTTGAGTTACACTCCTGTCTGATCTCTTCTTCGAATGGCAGTTTCCCCCTCTGGATTGACCCCATTTGTTTTTAGAAACCAGAAAGTCAGAGATCCATATTAGTGTAATCGTCTATGGATTAAGTGGATTTTGAGAAACATAAAAATTAAAAAAAGAAAAAAGGCAGTTCATTGTGGAAGGGAGAAATGCCTGTGGACCGTAACCACAGGCAAGCCATTTTATTTATGCTTTGTATTGAATGTAAGGCCACAGATGGAACCATCAAAGGCCAGTAAATTAACCCAATGTGCCACTTAACCTTTTGTTTATGATTCCATAGAAGCATGATGAAAATGAAATTAGGAGAACATCAGTAGCAATTAATTAAATTACCAAATGTTACCATAAATATTGTGTCTAATGACAAACCCTCAGTAAGAAGATAATGCTGAAACTATGCAACCTATTACATTCTCACAAGCAAATCACTAAAAGGACCACAGTTCTCATGTTCCTCATGAAGCCATCAACCTAAATTTAATCTCTCCATTTCTGGAAAGCCCATTCCAGTGCACATTAAAGGTAAAAACTGGACTTGAACAGCCTTACATAGACACAGGGAAAATTTTTAATATTTCTATACTTAATGGCTGAAAACCTGAAAAAGGTATTATCTAATATAATTACTATGTTGTTATAGTTAGTCACTATAATAAAATTAAATTGGTTTAGGATTACAGCTATGAAATAATTAAAGACTAATTTTTACTTTTAGCAATTTATTAGTTATGGCACCAGTGGACATAAACTATATTGGATAGAATGAATAATTTGTAGTCTGATATTCATTTAGACTAATAACATGTCAAATGGATGCTTTTTAGGAGCAATGAAACAAAAGACAAAGCAGAATCTACAAGGTTACCATAATAAGAAAAGACATTAAAGTAAATTTAGGTAGAAATAAGTATGTTGGATTGAGAAAAAGATGCATTATATTCTCTGACCAACTACTGAAATCAGGGTACATTTAGGAAAGGGAAAATAGCCTCCAGAGGGAAAGCATTACCTTCCTCAATAGTTTGATGGCTTAAAGGAAGAATTGCTAAAGTCACTGAGCTAGATACCGGAGCTTGAAATTTCAGTCCCATTTTACCTTTAGAGTGTGATCAGGTGAACAGGCATACTTGAACCATGCAGCCTGAAGCATGGCGATTAGCACTGGGACCGTCTTATGGTACAGGGTAGGTTAGAATCTTAGAGAATTACTTTCATTACAAAGCAATCACAGTGGCTCTATCCAACAAAGAAAATGTAAAGCATCAGGGTAACCTTCCAGCCTAATGCATTTGCAGGCTTTTGTGGTTACACCTACTGAATCAGAAATGGTGACATTTACTTGGTTTTGTAGTTAGATCCTATAGAAGAAAAACTGCATTCTATTTTTTTAAAAGATGACTATCAGTAAATCAAGAGATTTTTTAGTGTGTCCCGGTTCCCAAATGCCTTCATGTAGAAAACATTGATAAAAGGACAGTCCCCATGGAACATTTACTAAATACTCAAAGCCCTGAATAAAACATGTATCTGGTTATTAACAGTGGCTGAGAAGTATATTATGTTTGATAATTAATGAGTATATTACTGATATAGCTAATTGCAATTGTGTATTTTAATTTTTTCTCATCCATTAAAAATCTACATGTTAAAAAAAAAAACAAGTCATATGGTTCCTTGTGTAAATTTCTTTCCCTGGGAATTAATGACCAGAAGAAATTAAAGCATTCAACTTCTATAAACTGTGGACTAATTCCTCATTCAGGTTATGAAGTTCAAATGGGTTATTATTTAATGGTCAAAACAGATCACCTCACTGTTGGTATATACGTTTGACTCAGTGCTGCAAAGCACAATTACATGGCATTTTGCTTTCATTATATTTATGCCAGTTAGCACAGTGTTAAGCAATTCTAAATCCTTTAAGTCCTTTTCTCCTTTTGCTATATGATACCCAGAAAGAAATTTTTAAAATATTGCTCAAATTACTTAAGTTCAGCAGTGTCAAAGAGCCTTCTCCTTTTTCTAACATTTCAGCATTAATGTGAGAACACGCCACATGAAAATTTAATTTGAAAACCTGTCATTTAAAATTTGAAAGAAATGCATGGGAATTCTTGACTTATGTCTCATTTCTCTCATGTTGCCAAGTGATAAAATCCAGCATCTTGTAGCCCAAGTCATGCATTATTACATAGTGCAGGTTCACAAAACCACTAAATCATGCTGTGTTATTTGGGGAAACAGCATTATAGTGAAATAGAAAGAAGCCACGAAGTAGAAGATGTGTCACTGAAATAAATCAAACACAAGTCTGCCTAGTGGAAGATTTTCCAGGGCAGAATCAAAATATGTCTAAATGAATATGAAGACTAATTTGAGAATGTGACAGAATGTCCATATCCCGTGGTATGATAGGCAAATTTGACTGTTTGCAAATGTTTATCAACTCACTAATGAAACCAGACTCAACATGTACAGATTATAAGCAACCTCCATCCTCAAAACAAACCACATGTTTAGAACCATCTATATACAATAGAGTATTCGGTGAGATCATTCAAGAATTCCAGAAATTTGTGACTTCAAATCAGAAACTTACTTCCTTCTATGACTTTTAGATATGTTGAAATTGTTGATTTCAGGGCATGTAATTAAGTGACAAAAAAGGTGCAAATGGCAACACTCTGAAAATGTGGATGATGTCACCAAATACTTAAATGAGTTAAGTTTCTGAAATAGCCTGGTAAAAGGGACTTTGCTTGTGTTACATTTCGACAAGCCCTAAATTAAAAGGACTTTCTTCCTTTATTTCTTCCTCAATAGTAACATAGTAGTGCTTCTTTGGGTCTTCACCTAGTGCAGATTCCAAATTTCTAATTGTGGTGAGCCACTTCAGAGAGACTCTAACTTCCGTACCCTGATTTGCTGAGAGTGTTGCTACTTGCCTTAAATCAAAATGCAAAACAGTGCTGTTATTTACATCTCAAAAAGTGAGCATAGGGATTCAAGGAATCAGAAAAAGTAGTGATGTAGGCAGAGATAAGATTGATTTGCTTGGTTTACAGTGGTAGCAAGGGTTGCTGAGATGTCCTCTACTAAAGCACTATTTTCTCTGTCTTTCCAATAACATAATTGAAACTGTGATAGATATTCTTATAAAGATCTGAGGCCAAGGTGGATGTCCCTGTCCTTATGCTACATTCCATGCTATGACAGCAAGACTACTTAGGATGATGTGTGATTAGTGGAAAAGCAAACTAGAAAATTCTCTTTCACTAACCCTAATTCTTGTCTGTGTCGCACAGGTGCGTGCCAGTGCAATTGCCCAAGATGCTGATCAGAATTACGACTATGCCAGTAACAGTGTGGTTCTTCACCTGGAACCGGGAGACGAAGTCTATATCAAATTAGATGGTGGGAAAGCCCATGGAGGAAACAACAACAAATATAGCACATTTTCTGGATTTATTATTTATGCTGACTGATAATGCAGAAACTAAGCTTATTATTCTGAGTCTGAACACTGGATTCGTATGGCTAACGTCAGTGAATGAAGGATCCCGGGGGATGCACCTCAGTTGTGTATATGTGGGGAAATCAAATGCTACCTGATTCACATCTGTATCACTCAGAAACATTATGTAAAAAAAAAATATTTAAAGCAACATAAGCAGATGTGTGATCCACTACCGCCAAAGCAAATACTCCTTATTGTTAGTGTCCATGTGAATGAAGTCCTATATAGATCACAAATTTTTATAGAGAAATCTAAGACACTGAATTATCTCTTCAATATATATGATACTTTGGTGTACTGTGATCTTGCTGCTTTTATCCATATGTCAGCTTTGGTTCTTGTGAGTTTACCTGCTTATTACGATACTTGGAGTCCATTCATAGTGTGGGGAAGAATGTTTTCACCCTGCAGGAGAAGGTCTAATTGAAGTAACACTGCTTGTCCCCAAAGAAATTGTTTGCCTTGTACTCTTGTTAACTTTAGAGCTAGACCTGGGAATGATTCAACTTCAAGCCTTAACCTGGAACTTTCTGGATTTGTGGGGATTCCCAAGCCTATGATCATTTTCACAGTTTCCTTTCCGTACAGATATTTTTCCTCCTCTCTCTTTTCTGGTGATAGTCATTAAAAATTAGAGGTTGAAATTGTGTCATAGGATTACTCTCCAAGTGTGAAAATGTGTAATTGTGTATGGTACTTAGAAAATTCCCCTTTGTGTCCATTTTGTCAATAGAACACATTTAGATTTACTTGGAAAGTCAGAGAAATTCATTCTTTGTTATTAAGTCAGACTGAGGCTTCTGCCTTCTTTGGAACAAAGGATTACTCATAACCCAGTGCACAAAGGTTTAATTTGAGCCCTGCATGCATCATCAAGGGGACACTAAGGAAGGCCTTCAAACAGTTACTACAAATCTGTGGCCTGTGGGTATCTCAAAATCAACCATTTCACACATAAGCAGTATGACGGCAAAGTGTATATATTTTATATGAATACCACCATACACATATTTATATACATATACACGTATATGTTAGATGGGATATTATATACCGATGGCTTCAGTCCATGACGTACAGTGGCTGTACAGCTTCAAAAATTTAATTTAAAAAATAAATGTGTATACACACATGCGCACACACACACAGAAACACGCGAAAATTATTGGACTTATTTTGGATCAAAATATATTTTAGGTGACAAAAATATATGGAGTAGCAAAATAATCGAAGTGACTTCTCTTTAAGAGTTATCCAGAAAATTACATCTTAGTAGGTCAAAGTGCCCTACACTTCACGTGTGAGCTAAGCCTATGGTTACTTCATTACCATGAGACAATCAGTACTTGCACTGCGTTCTTAGGAACTACAGCAACAAAGTCAGTCTCCGCGATGTTTATGAATGACACACATCTGAGCTGTCAATGTTTCTTTTTTCTCAGGTGGACGGAAGCTGACAGTATATTTTGGACGTTATGCAAACCCTTCCTCTCTAGTTAAAATCCACTGCCAAACGCCATCTCTTTCATCTAAGAAAAAGATTAAAATGCATGTTGATACATCCTATCACACAATTTCCATTATTACAATGAAAAAAAAATCTGTTCCTTTCAGTCGCCTCTGAAGACACTTTTGACAAGTAGAATTCAAAAGCAAAGATTTAAAAATCTGCTTGTTTTACTGGTGAAGGACATTTGCATTTTTTTTTTTTCACTTAAAGGAATTGGTTTGTTCTCATGGCTCATTCCTCGTTGGTACTTTCTGTTCTAATACACAGAAAGCTTGATCATCTTTGATCAGCTAAAAGTCTTTCATTTAGACAACTTCAACTTTCCAAGAGTTATGCATGGTGTTCTCATCTGAAGGTGGGGTTTGCTGTGTTTAAATGCCTTGGTCTGAGTAACTGTCATGATTTCTATGATAAAAAACACTTGGCCCATTCATTAAGAAAAATGACTAATTCTCTTTGGCCTTTCTGATATGTAAGATAACTCATAAATGAAGTGTAATAGTTGCTTTCCCTTTAACAATATATATTTATCAAGGAGGAATGTGCAGCAACAGATTAGAGATTTGTGTTAGGTACAAATAACAGTGAGGATTCGGTCAAAATATTACTTTACGAACAGCAGCGCAGATCCATTAAGAGTGTTAACTAAAATTTTTAAAAAGGCTCTATTTACACAAAATATCAGGCCTGGACACCTTTTAAAGAGAAGGCTTTAGAATCACACTGTCATTTCCAATGGATTTCACCTTTTTCAGATAAATAAGCATTATTTTCCTCTGTTTAGGCCCGAGGAAAAATGGTAAAGGAAATAAAGGGAATATATATAAAGGCAAACATTTCTTTTTTTGCATTATATCTTATGAATTAATTAAATTGTGGCCTTTGTTATTATAAATGTAATGATTCATTAAACTATATTATGTAATATATTTTGACTTTTATGATTGAATTTTTATAATTCATCACTGTTACATGTTCTTTTGTAAACTTTGCAAAACACAACAAAATTTACAGCCAAAAAATTGCACACCAGAAAGCCAAAGGCATCAAAACTGACTTATTATGTTTAGGTGGATAGGATATAATTAACTTTCCAAAATATTTTTATTGTTGTGAGTTGGTAATTATATTACAGTATCGGTTGAAAAAAACAACTCTCAAATTTTAACTTCCTTGCAGCAAAAGCTATTTGAAAGTGCCATATTATTCATTAAGCATTAATTAAAGAACAGCAGGATAATTAGTAGGATCATCAATATTACAAGAAACATTAGAACGCTCCAGAAGGGGGCAATTTAATCAGAGACACTTTAAATTTTCTCAAGTTGTGCATCTGAAAAATCCCCAAAAACTCCTTTTAGGAGATACAGACTTTAAGTCAGTGTTTGGAAATACAGATTTTTCTGTATTCATTTTGTTAGGGCAAAACAATGGAGCTCACTTAGGCTCAGCGACGCCCCACAGGGGCAAATACCCTGTTGCAGAGAAGGCAAACTCTGTGTGAGAATGAAATAGTCAGTGTGGCCTATGTAGATCTGATTAATATCACACCTGGGCTTGAAATCACTGATGGTTTTCCAAGTTTCATGCTCCAAGTGTCGAATCATAAGCAGCCATCCTATTTGAAAGTGAGCCATCGCTTAGGGTTTTCTATCAGTATCTTATCAAGCGCGGCCTCTGTTAGACCTCTCAGTAACATCTTAGGCACAATATTGGTGAGGATATGAGAGTAGCCGTGACCTCCGTATTTCATCAGACGATGCTTCGTGTGTATGTCATGGGCCATCAGAATTCGATCTCCATAGCCTTCCTCCACCAGGAAATGCACCCTGTGAAAATATTAACTCATTAGATGCCATCTGTCTCACAGGTTAGATTTTCTGGGTGCTCTAAACTTCTTGCTTATAAACCTATCATGTTTGCCATAAGGACACTGCCTCCTACTGTGGCCTGTGTCCCTGGACACCCTTAATAAATACTACGTGGTGATGATAAAGATAATGCCGCCTCCAAGGAGGCACAGGATCCTTACTCTACACACACAGAAATTTCCAGCCTGTGTTATTGATGACAATGCCGGTAATGCTGTATTAAAGACCACTTCTAATAGGATCCGCCAGCTCCAATGAATGACCACTTTAGCATTTCACTAAATAATTTGGTTCTGGCTTGGTATTCAGCTCTCCTCTCTCAAATGCCTATTTTAGTAGGCCCAGTTTCTCTCCCTTTTCATCTAGCAAATAAAATCAGTGGGTATTTGTGATTAAAATATGGAAACAACAGGGATCTTCATACGAATAAAACCCTCAGAGTAAAATCAGTTGGTTTGCAAGAGAGGGCACACGATAGGAGCTACAGTCAGTGAAGTCAGCTTGCCAAAAGCACCTACATATTTTGAGCATTTATCTCATTGAAATCTATGGGAATTCTGACTTAGTAGTAGCCTCTGAGCATTGGATTAAAATGAGCAAAAAAACAAACAACAACAAAAACCCCAAACTCTACTCTGTTTTCCTTTCCTGTCAAGGAGATTGTTAAAACAATAAGCGGTTCCTTTAAATCTATAGTCAGTTGACTACAGAGCAGCTTCCTGACAATGGTCTAAAAATGTAGCCCTCTTTGCTTGGTTAAATGCAGTCATCTGTTGTGTGAGTCACCTCCTGACAGCCTCCTTCTGTCTGTGGCTGCACTCCGGGCAGCGTCTGTCCTGACTTGCGAGGATCTCTGATGGCAGAGGGGCAGCTCACTGACACGGCACATTCCCGGGACTCTGCTACAGCCTCAGAAGTCCCCCATGGATGGAAGGCAACGGACAGTGCTTTCCTGCAGGGCCCGAGGATTTGAAAGGCATCCTTTTGGTTTCCATAGACAGCATTTCTTGGGATTCTGGAGCATGAGTTCCATTTAACAACTACTATGCTAATAAGATGTGTACACAACACACACACAACACACACACACACACACACACACACACACACACACACACACACACACAACTCAAGCACAAAGCCCTGGCCTCTGAGAACATACATTATGAAATAGATTACAAGATTAGACCTTACATGTGCAGCTCAAAGGAATATAAGAGTCAGCTTGGGCGCTTTGCCTAGAAAGCAGGGCTCCTGCCACGTGACCCCATGTCTGTCCTATGAGCGGGTTGAATTCCGTGTCTTCCTAATATTTTCTAGGCATTTCCCAACGTTCTAAAAGTCTTTTCCTTGTCTGAAAATTATGGTATCTCGTTACCATAAAGGGATACGTATGCATAAACAAATTCCTGTAAGATGCCTTTCATTACATCTTGAGAGACAATGTTATCCAGAGGGAGAGCGGTAAAGAAGGGGTGTGGTTGCCGGGGGTGGAGCTCAGTGGTGCTGCCGCCTGCAAATGCTAGGACCCGAGTTTGATCCCCGGTACCAAAAAAAAAAGAAGACGACTCATGGCGAATGAGATACTCTTATTTAAAAATGAAACTTTTAGAAGTCTTTAAAGTCAAGGATTGGGAGACTGTTTTACGAGCAAGATAATGTTCTAGCTCTAGAAACACGGTTCCATCCCGACTACCAAGGAAATCTGCCTGGTTACCCATAACTAAGAGATTATTTCGCATGTTCCTACCACGATAAGGAAGAGCAGGAGTCGTGGAGAGGCTGCCAGAAGGGAGGAACCGCTACAGATGAGAAGACAAAAAAAAAATTACAGTAATTATAGCCATACAAATGAGTTAGTGTTTTGCAAACAAATATTAGAGAGAGACTACAAAGTGTGAAAAGGCAGAGATATAATAAGATTTGAGAAATGGAGCATAAGATTGAAAACAGGTGTTAGACACAGAATTTCTGGGGCCAAAAACCAGAGGTAGGCAGAAGCGTGCTTCTGTGTTCTGAAATCTCCGAGATTTCAGACTACTGTGGCCCAAAAAGGGCTGCAGATGAATGGTAAAAACCAAGTCCTTGTGACATGGGGGACAGGGAGATAGTGAATCACACACAGTCACCAGGGCCATTCAGTGATTAACATGAACTGGCCAGGGGTGGTGGCGCACGCCTGTAATCCTAGCACTTGGAAGACTGAGGCAGGACAACTGAGAGTTCAAGGCCAGCCTGGGCTACATAGCAAGTTCAAGACCAGCTTGGAACATTGAAAAAAAAAAAAAAAAAAAAAAAAAAAAAGCAAATAAACAAACACAAGGCAACGTGAGCTGTGTTTGGGAAAAGTGACTCAATGCAGTTTTAACTTAAGGAAGATTGAGCCCGCATACATATGCATGCATGCACCTATGCACAGAATAGCACAAATATATACCATGTATGTACATTTCCACATATATGAAAGTTTAAAGTATTTTCATACTTTCAGAATGTTGACATGTAACACAATCAAAGCAAACCAAAATTAAATTCTTTTTTCCCCCTAAACTAATAGCTAAAAGGATCTAATCAGGAATGCACAGGAAGCCTTTGATTCTTTTTTTATATCTCCACAAGTTTCCCTTAAAAATCTCCTCTTGGGGATGGGGACTTAGCTCAGTGGTGTTGCCAGCTGCGTCACAAGCACAAGGTCCTGAGTTTGATCCCCAGTGCTAAAAAAAAAAAAATCTCTCTCTTATTCCAGCAGGTCTGGAAATCTCATGGAAGGATTATTGGAGCAAAAGACACACCTCACTGCCAAAGAGTGGCTTAGGAAAAGCAACCAGATCTTGAGGGCAAACTTTCCATGTCCAAGGTGAACTGTAAAATATGTTGAGGGCCTTCTCATGAAATCGTGTATGTGATATCATGAGAGACGAGAAAGGCCTAGCACGCAACCACGTCTTCCATACCAGCTGTCTTTGAGTAAAGAATATTTGCCCCTTGAATAGGGCACAGATGAGTAGGGCCCCAGGCAATCCTGTTGGCCTACATTCATAGTGCTTCTGAGCAAACAAATTAAAAGCATAAAACAAAACAAAACAAAAACTACTAAATCTATTTGCCAAAGAACCGGTGTAAGTGTTAAGAAAAAAAGGACCTAGCTTCATCGGTTAAGTCACAATAGTTTTCCCGCATAGAGTGGCTGCCACTTTCCACAACGAGTCTAACATTTACCCACGAGCTTTCTCCCATGACATTAAATTTCAGGCACATTTTACTGTCACTGAGGTCAGCGAGGAGGGCATTCTGACTGGCTCAGGATCTTTCTCTCTTCCCCAGTGTGTGTGTATGTTTAATCATCCATAATCAAGCCTCATGGTTCCTGGACATTATTTCTCAAGTATAGTTTTATTTACATCCATTCTAATTGGCTTTCTACCCTTATAACCACATTCTGGACCTTGATATCATGGAGAAGTGCTTTTTCTCTGAAGCCACAATCTCCATTTTCCAACTCAGATCACACGGCCTCTCTATATTTTTTCCACTCGCTCATGTATCTATTCCCCCACCTCAGGAAAGCCTCTCATTTGACCTGCTCTGTCATTCTATTTATCTGCCTATTTCTCTATCTTCTTTCCTCCAACTTGGACTCTGGGCCTTCACTTCTGGGCCTCATATGTTCACTTGGTGTCACCCACGTTTTCCCAATAGAATCTCAACCCTACATCTCTCTGACTGTTCACATTTTTTGCTTCTACTCACAAAGCTCTCAACCTACTACCAACACTCAGACCATTAAACACCACCACCAACAACAACAACAACAACAAAACAACCACCAAATATTTACATTGCTAGCAACACAGAGTCACACAGTTGTGATTTCCAGCCTCAGTGGGGTCTCACACCCATGGCTTTGTCGGGGTCTGCCTCACTCACCTGACAGCCCTTCCTAGACTTCCTTCCCCTTTACCAGGTTCTGCCCCGTATCCATTCCTTCTTTCTTAGGAAGTGACTGTGTCTACCTCACAGGGATGCTAGAGAACACAGGACCACTGGTCTGTTTCCTGTCCCTCTGGTCAATATATTTATCTGCCTTCACATCATTGCTTTCTTTGCGCTCTTATTTCTGTAGAGAAAGCATCCTTTCAACCAATTTTTGGTTTGTTCCCCAGATTCCATCTATTTGTCCCCTCAGGAGCTTATCTCTGTATTTCTTATCTCTCCAGGCTTTGTGAAGTCAACGTCTACCGAACAATTCTACTGCACCATTCAGATTTTTTAAAAAACAACTTTGCATAAACATCATTTCGTATAAATTCTATCACAGCCCTATGGAATGGCACTCCCTCCCTGGATCTACTTCTATCTCTGTTCTTTTGCTCATAGCGACATAAATCTCTCAACTTTTTTTTTTTTTGGTACTGGGGATCGAACTCGGGACCTTGTGTTTGTGAGACAGGCGGCAGAACCACCGAGCTAATCCCCAGCCACGCTCGACTCTTAATAAAAGTTTCCCTTGTTCCTATATTTCCTGGTTTCAGCCTCACCTACCTGCTTCCCTTCGCTAGCACACTTTTTGAAAGAATAACCACTACACTGCTCCTCACCTGTGACTCATTCCTTACGCCACTGTTACTGAGATGCACACTTCCGGCGGAAGGAGAACCTCCTAACTGTGAAATCCAACGGTGGCTTTCCGTCCTGATCTCACTTGACATCCCAAGCCCTTCTGTCAAAGCATATCTCTCCACGACTTCCACAAGAATGTATTTCCATGATTTAATCAGTTTGAGAACTTCTTCTCCCATCCTGGGATGGTTCTTGATGCATTCCAGGGTTTGCTTTTATCCTTCTCTCTGAGTAATCCCCTCCATCTCCACGGTTTGAGCTACCACCAGTGATGTCTAAACTTACTTTTCAGCCCGAATTTCTGCTCTGAGTTTCATAACCTTACCTTAGGGCCCACTGGATAACAACACTTAGACACTCTTGAAGTTTCTCTGGTCAATCCTAAATCTGTTTCTCCTCCTGTATTCCCTAGCTTGGTTTATTCACTCTTCACACTACCATGCAAGCAAGATCCATCCTAATAGACATTCTTGGCTTCTGAATTTTTTCTACTTGGTTACAAAGAATGAATCTTAACAGTTGTTTGCTTGATCGCACATTAGATGATTCGGGGAGATTACATTTTGTAGGATTTTGGGTGCTCCGGCACTGCACCATTAGCACTTAATTACAATCACCCCTTCATGAACATTTAAACGAAGCATTTCATGTATTAACCACAGGAAGGTATGACTTTAGGGTAGTTAACCCGGGAAAGAAACAGCTTCTTTCATTAGGTGTAAAGAAGGGAAGTGTTTTTTGTTCTTTTCCTGTCATGGCAGGGGTTGAGCATTATCTGTGTTTCTTGTCAGCTGCCCATCTGCACTGAACTTCTACAGCTCTGCTAAGCTTTAGCCTACTTAGGAGGACTCCTTTTCTCCTTGAAATAATGTATAGAGATTTTCTCCCTGAAACAGCTCAGGTATACTTTTCTCTACAATTCTGTGGTTCAGCCTGCTTACTGTTTTCTGAATCTTTGCTAAGACTCACCCAGGTACAACAATCAAAAAGGGATGGTAAGAGGGAGTGCTACGAGAGATGTAACCATGTTTACCTTCTGATTCTTTTGTTATCATCAGGCATATCAATATTCAGGTTGAACTGGTAATTCAGAAAGTTATTACCAAAGAGATCATATTCCAAGTAACAGCCAAGCTGAGCAAACTCCAGTAGTTCCTTCTTATCAAGTATAGACCTAGAGACAATAAGACAGGCGTTTGCTTATTATGAAGTAGCTATTTCCCACATATACAGATGAGAAGTTTTAAGGATGTTACGTATGAGAATATAGTTTAAATCAAATAAAAGAACTTCTGAGTTAGTTCTTAGGATGTGACTATAAAACAGTGAGTCATATTTATTAGAAACAAGAAAACATATCCACCCAAAAGGGAGCCTTTCCTTCTAAAGTACTTGGGACTATAGATTCATTTTAATTATGCTGACATTACTCAAAAACAGCTTCGTGACTCTTCTTCAGAACTGTCTTTAGGATAAGTCCCTCCTTCTTCTGAAAAATCCCTAATGGGTTAAATTTGCACCCTCTAAGTACTACTTTGAACTATCAAAATAAATTTGGCATCAGATCTGTAAATTAGGCAACAGCGATGTGGGTGAACAGGAAGCTTTTACTGTAATTTAGCAGTATGATTTTCTTATCAAGATTATAAAATGGTTCTAAAATCAATTCCAAAGTCATGCAGGAATACCACTCTGACTTTTTTTTTAAAAAAAGGGATAATACATACTCATACAAATATATATGTCTGGGTGTGTTTATTTTGAAATAAATTTTATCATTTTATGGTAAATTCCATGAGTGTCTTTTCACTTCAATAGGTATCACATTAGGAATATCATTATTTTAGGATGTAACTGTGTGAAAAAATGGAGAAAGAGGGAGATGTAAGGTAAATACAGGTTACAGGTAGGGAAACAGTGCAGAGCAAAAGTAGGTGAAAATTTATCAAGAAATTTTGATCATAACAACTAAAAAAGGATGCATTAACCCCAAACTATCACCGCAGATATTCAATCACAAAGACAAATAAGCAAGAATAAATACATCCTACCAACATGGCAAAAAACAGGAGAGAAAACAACTCGATTAGACATTGAATAAAGGCAGCTAAGGACATAGGAAGAAAGTGACTGGGCTCCGAAATTGGACTGGAGAAGAATTGAGAATATCAGGTTATCACTGTCTCATTGGGCTTTTATTCCTGCTGATGTTTGACTGGTCTGGTAGCTCTTGGATGCAATGGTTACATCACTATTATATGTCTCAAAATGTGCTTCTAAGAAGTCACAGTATTTTCAAAGTCTTTGTTCCAAACCTTGGGAGGGCCAATTAACAGTCCACGTGCCATAGGTGTGAGAGGCTCTGCTCCCCTGGGATGCTTTCTGAGAGGTGACTATTGACTTTCACTCCGAGATATCATTATGGCTGGTTCTTCTTTTCCATGCACCAATTTAGCATAACTCATAGTCCACAATATTATTTTTGGTAGACAGGCTAAAATAACTCTTTCCTTTATACTCTCAAATGTGCATTAGCTCCGTGCTGTCTTCTATTAATACTATTCCATTCCCATCTTCTTACCATGGAGACCATCTTCTGTTTCCAAAATTGCTGGGCTAAAAGAATATGTGCCTTTCTATAGTAAACATATTCTGTTTTCCCCCAAAGAATCATGCTTAGTAACAATCTTTACACAATTAAAATAACACAAGGGAGAAGAGATAAGTTTAGTGTTCCTCCCTTGGAGTCAATCCAATTCGATTTGTTAATTATCCAATCCGGCCAAGGGACTGGATGGGAAAAGTCAGGAGGGTAATGGAGGCAGGGAAGGGGGCTCAAATTCTTATTTCTGCTTATTTCTGCTACCTTCCCTTGGCTTAAGGCCTTGAAACTAAGTTTCCCAAATTTTAAGTGATCTATCAAAGTGTATATTTAATTAAAAAGTTTACAGTAGATGTCCAGCCACAGGAAACTCTTTAGTCTTTGTTCCAATTGAAAATAAAAAAGAAAGTTCCTTATCATCATTGCAATAGCTACCAATTTAAGGATTTACTATGTGTTTGGTAGCATGCTGAGTGTTTACACTTATTATTCACTGAATATGTTCTACAATCCTATCACCAATGAAGAAACCAGGGCTGGGGATTTAGTTCAGTGGCACTGCGCCTGCCTCACAAGCACAAGGTCCTGAGTTTTTGCTGAGTGTTTACACTTATTATTCACTGAATATGTTCTACAATCCTATCACCAATGAAGAAACCAGGGCTGGGGATTTAGTTCAGTGGCACTGCGCCTGCCTCACAAGCACAAGGTCCTGAGTTTGACCCCTGGTACCAAACAACAACAATAACAGCAAAAAAAAAAAAAAAATAGAAAAGAAAAAATCAGAATTTGAGACATGAGATAGTCACTCAGAGCAACAGACTTTCATTCCAAGGCTGGAATCTTGAAATGAAACCATCATACTGTATATCTTCTATTGCTAAATTGTTTAGACATTTTCCAGAATTACGTAGATTAAATGTATATATAGTGCATTTTAATTTTCACTTTGAAATCTGACCCTCTCCCCACAGTACTCTCAAACTATGCTTGAAAAATTTGGAATTTACTACCAAAGGATAGTATGCAGGTGAGGAACTGAACAGACCAGAAAGGAAACAAGAGGATTTTTACCCCGAGGAGGTCTTTAATTGCTAAGTCAGAGTGAAACTGCACATAATAAGCAAGAGCGAACCTCTACAATTATTTTGCACCAACTGAACGACGTGGTCAAAGGCGAAAGGACTATATTAGTCATAACCATTATTTACTTTGTTCCTGTGAATGCCGTACTATTCTAAGTCCCTCATAAGGACTACATTGTACACAACACTTGTCAACAGATCACATTGGCTGCCTGCTCTAGCTCTCTACCAGACAGCAAATAGTTCAAGCTTAGTACGTCCTGTACTGAACCTTGCATCCAACATCCAAATTGGTGATCCCAACACCCTTTGCTATATCAATCGATGGCAACTGTGCTACGGCAGGACTACGTGACCCCCAAAACTCCCTGGCTTTAAGGCTTCATCACCCTGCCATGGCACTACTGGGAAGTGGTCAGACCTTTAAGACACGGGGCCTAGTGGGAGGTCTTTTAGTCACTTGGTGTGTGTCCTTGAAGGATATACAGACACCCTAGCTTCTTTTTACCACCCCCCTTTACCATCCAGCCACAAAGTGAATAAGTTTGCTTGCCTTGATACGACTCTCCCCCAGCTCAATATTAAAAACAATATTTCCGTGGGATCATGCGCTGGACCTCCCAAACCGTGAGCTAAAATAACCTTTTCTCTTTACAAGTTGATTCATCTCAGGCATTTGCTATAGTAATGAAAAGTGGACTAAACGAACACTATTGTAGCTGCCCACACCAAAGTCCTGGTGGCCTTTCTTGACCATTTTTCTCCTCTACATGCTACATTTAATCTACTGGTATAGGCTCTTAGCTCAATCTTCAAAACTGCTTCCCTTCCTACCTTCCTTGTCCACATCACCACAGTTTCATGAAGAATCCCCGTGACAGATTCTCAACTGCTCTATCACTTATAATTTTACTTTCTTATAATCTGTTCTAAACAAAGTAACAAACATGTCAACCCACATGCCTAAGTCAGATCAAAGTCCACTAATGGCCCTCCCTTTCCCTCAGAGAAAAGGCCTTCCAGTGGTCCACAATACCCTTGTATTAGTCAGCTTGTTGTTGGGATAAAATACCTCACATACACAACTTAAAGGGGGAAATGGCTTATTTCTGGCTCACAGTTTCAGAGGTTTCAGTCCCTCATCAACTGGCTTCACAGAAGAAACATCATGGTAGCAAGGCATGGCAAAGGAAAGCCGCTCACCCCATAACAGTCAGGAAGCAGAAAGACAGGGAAAAGCCAGATCAAGGATACACTCTCCACTGCCTTCAGTGATCCACTTTCTCCAGCAAGATCCTACCTCTTAACAGCCCATTCAGCTAGGAACTCATCAATGGACGAATTCACTGATGAGCATAGCACCCCATAATCCATTCACCTTCTGAAATCCTCACCTCTGAATACATGACACTTTCGGGGGACATTTTTAAATCTCTTTCATTGTGGTCTCATGGAAGTCTCATTAAAAATGAGTGGGGACCCAATTCTCCACAATGGTTTATAATTGTTACCTACACTGTGATTGTTGTCTGAAGAATTTTACCATAAAGGGAGTTCTGCTTTTAGAGGAAGAGTAACATTGTCCCATATGATCTGTCTACACATGTAAGTTCTAAAAGTAGTCCCTGGGAAATTTTACCCTGTAGAAAAAACATATGGAAAGCAGTGTGATTTTGAGAAAAGTGCTTTCTCTGTAAAGCATTCCTCAAGTTTATAGTCATATGTAGAGCAGAAAAGTTCATTACAAGGACAGCAATTAAACTGATATTCTTGGCATTAAAAATGTAGTTGAAAAGGAGGGATAGACAAATTTACTTTTATTACACATGTATGACAAGGTGTGATAAAAATATGGCTATGTGAGATGTCTATGTACCAATTCCTCAAGACAAATGTAATTATGTATTCCAAACACATACTACTAATGCTCAAATAAAAATAAAAAATTATTACAGTAAATGATACATCACCATTAATCATCCTCAAAACAGTCTCCTTCTTTCGGACACACTTAGGTCATTATTCTTACCACCTTCTGAAGTAGTTCCAGAAGTCCTCTTTTGTGAGCCTCTTTATGGGATGTGATTAAAAAAAATACATTCAATGCTACATGCCAAGTCCCAAATCTCATTCAACAGAAAGGCAGGCTCATAAAAACATCACGGTGTATCCTCATCCATCTTATTCATTGGATCTAGAACTGTGCAACTTCTAATTCTTCCCCGAAGTTAAAATGACCATGAAAGGTAAACGTCTTTTATCAATTTAAGACAACTGAACAGCCACGAAACATCGAGTCAACCATGAAAGTGCAAAACTCAAAGACAGTCAGGAAAGAGGACTTCCAGAAATGCTCCAGAAAGTGGCAAAAATGAAAAGATAAGCGTGTTTGAAGTGAGGGACATTAATGGCAATATATCTTTTACAATAACACATTTAAAAAAAAATTAAATGTTAAGTGAATTTTGTTTACCCTCATGTGTATTTGCAGTTTTTATTTATTGTACTGATTTTTAGTGGTATGACCCTGTTCTCTGACTACCTAAGCATTAGTGTGATGTCAATTAAATGAATTCATTTAAATTCTCCTTACTAAAGAAAATAGCGCAAAAGCTAAGAGTTACTGGTCATGCATATTTTTCAAAGGAAAGTCCTTAAAAAAGGAACTTGGTGTTGGATTTTCATGGAAGGTAGGATGGAAGACACAGAGGATGCTAGACATCAACATTTAACAGCCTTAGCTCTTTTAATCCTTATTCAAATTACACGAAAAAGTTATGACCATCCCCACTTTACAGATGACAAAACTGAGCTTCAAAAAAGATGAGTGACTCAGCTTCTGAACTAAGGAATTCTGAGGAAGCCCAGACTACTTTTGCCTTCAGAAACTCTGTTCTTAAACAAGTTCCTAATATGATAAACTCACCCACCAGCACAGCCCCTCTCCACCTCGCTGGCTCTGACTCTGTGGAAAAGCACACACTGCCATAAGACATCGAGGAGAACTCAGCTCTCTGAATGTCTCACAAGGTGACTTAGATACACAAAACTGACATTCTGTTGGATGACTTCCATGGACTGCCAACACGCTATTGAAATTTCATTTATGCAAGTGGTTTTTTTTTCCCTCACCTAAAGAAGGGTTTGACCCCACATGTCAGTATGGTACACTGGGAAAAAGGAGTCTAGTTGATGTCCTTCAGATGAGAATTAGCAGAAGTCCTGCCCCTCCTAGTCCTCAGCAATCCCATCATACATCTCATTCGAGAGGAGATGTTAACCTCACCTAGTGCTCTCCATGGCATATTCCATACCCATGGATAATTTCCTTCTTTCTTAATTCTGATCTGCCCCACGTCTAAGGCAGGTCTTTTTCATAATAGGCTCTAACCAGTCAGTGAGGCACCTGTATCGTGCAGAGCAGTTACTGCGTTTCACACTGAGGAAAGTCCCTTCTTCAGGGTGTGTGAAATAATTGCTGTGTCATTTATGAAATATCTTGAGATTTTCCTAGCAGGAAGGTGAGACTGTTGTATCAAGTGTTTGTTCTTATCATTCATATGATATAATTTCTTCTGCTGCATGTCTTATACTTTTGCTCCTCACCTGAAAATATGACATTCTATGCAATGTACATAATGAATTGATACACCTATATAAGGAACAGACATAAATTCAGGAAAGACATATTGCCATCGGCTAAGAAAATGGCATCTGAAGTGATTTCATTCTCCAAATATTCTTATCACTTACCTAGTGTTTCAAGGCTGAAGCTAAAATGCAAGACAGCTGATTCTGTTTTTCAACCCACTTTGTATTCCAGATCTTATCCATGTGCAGAGGGGTTTAGTTTAATGTCAGAATGTACTCTGAGTAGAAGTAAGGAAGTCTGTAGGAACTGATAATTTAGAACTGATAATTTGGGCTTTCTACGTAGAAGGAACTAAGGGAAGAGGGAAGAATGTGATCCACGGGTATGATGAAGATGATAAAAACACCTACCGTTTATTGTCATCTTTACAAAGAACCCTCAAATATATTATTTTGTCCCATACACTCAAGCAAACCTTCTTGATATCTTCAGCAAACATCTGCTGTCACTCTCTTGTGATATCCTTTGTGTTGGGAAGAAAAATGTGAACGAGAAACGGTAGCTGCTGTCTCAGGAAAAGTGAAGTTGTTAGAAGAGAGACACTTACATTAATGATTATAATTAAATGTGTTCAAAAGCATTAGAGTACCATAAACACATTATGACAGGACAGTGAGTGGGTGATTTCTTTGAACTGAATCTCGAAGAATCCTACTCACAGAAAGCTCGTGGGGTTCAAGCGTAGGGTGAGGGCCGGATACTCCAGAGAAATATGTATGGAGTCAAAGAAAGAGAAGAGCTTGCTGATGTACAATACGAAGCTGTAGCTTCTCAAAGGTAAAGCACGTGAGAGAAGAAACATCCCATGCCATTCACTTACCCATCCACTCATCCATCCATGAACCCATTCAATAAGATATTGTCGATCACCTACTTACTATGAATCATGAGCTGGAAAACAAAGACAAGTTACACCCAGTCCCATCCTTTATGAGGTTTAGTCTGTACTTGGGAAAAGAGAAACTAAGAAACAAATGATTGTTATAGAGAATTTACAACTAGGAAGTGGGTTGGCAAAGAGAGAAATATAACAAACATTGCTTGGCTGGCTAAGAAAAGATTTTGTAGGGAAGAAAGCCTTTGGTCCATTGAATATTGCAGGAAGACTGCCACACAGATATGAAGTAAAGGATTAGGACATTCACAGAAGAGGGTCTAGCATCTGTGAAAAGCACAGAAAGACGTTAGCACAGGGCACACAGAGACAAGGACAGTGTGGATTTTGTCCAGGTTCTATGTGGTTCCTGGAGAATAATGGGCCTTTGAGTGGAAGGAGACATGGAGGCCAGAAGACCAAGATGTTTGGATTTTGTGCCTAGGGCACTGGACCCACTGAAGGGTTTTAAATCAGGCCCAGGCCATGCAATGGGATTTGTAGTTGGAAAGTTCAAGAAGTGGGCTCTGGAGACTAGATTCTGGAGGAGGTGTAAGGGAGTGACTGATTCCTTCTTTTTCGAATCTCACAGGAGTTCAACTGACAAATGAAGGCCTGAATTCAGGTGACTACAGAGGAGTGGCTAGGAAGGGCCTAGCGAGGTGGAAAGGTTTCAGCCGCAAGGGTGCAGTGGAGGGAGGGATTTACGCTCAACCCGGGGTGAACGGTACTATCAGTGGCTAGAACAGGCAAAGCACCAGCAAAAGGAGTCATTGGCGGGGAACTGTCAATACCATGAGTGATGGAGGAGACGCGAGGGCAAGTCTTGGGCAACTGTTACTATGAAACGATACCAGGAACGTGGCGCGGGCAGGCCCTAAAACTCACAATGAACTGGTGAAATAGTCATGCCGCCTATTAACGTCACTGCATACACGGAGACACTAACGCATGGACCTTTTAAGTGAACAACAGACCAGGTATTCCAACTCCTTGTCTTTGATTACTCTACACTGAGACGTCATGGTAATTCACGGGCCACTCAAATGTGAGTTCATGAATTCCTGAGCTACCACGCTGGTAGCTGTTTCGCTCACTAGGACAGGTAGGGCCTGGTGCATAGAGAAACAGGTGCTTCTGCAAAAATGTATATCTGCGATCAACCCATCGCACACCCTTGATCAGCTAATTATTTTTAAAAGGGGCATACAAACAGAATAATAGATATTCATCCATACAATTGATTTATTAAAAGCAGTGAATCTCAATAAATGATCATTATAAAAATTTTTTACAGAAATTCTAAAAAAAAAAGTCAGTCCCTTCCCTGCTGTTTTTCAATTTAAACCCAATGCCATTTATACAGATAAAATTATGTATGATTCTTTTATTAATTTGTGAAAGTTTCACAGCAGCTATTTTGAAGAACTGCTAAATTGGACATATTCATCTAAATAACTTAAAATGAATTTTAAAATATTTATAATGTATTTTTAAAAGAGGGTAATATATAAATGATTATAACTTGATGATTATCATTCAATTTATGCTAAATTAAATATTAACCCAATTTTAAAACTCTATTCACATTTGGTCCTATATTGCTAATGGTAACACCACTGCAACAATAAAATCTAAAAAAGTATTATTTTGGGAATGGCAAGAGATTGAACCCAGGACCTTACCACTGAGCTCTACACCTAGTCTCTAAAAAATTCTTAACAGATGGCTTTCAATCTGATTAATTAAAAATAAATTAAAATGTCAAAAATAACACATGGCCTAAACATGGCCAATGACTTAAAAAAACAGAATTTACTACTTCAATTAAATGTTTACCAAGAATACTATTTTCACCTAAACTTGAGAAAGACATTGATTACAATGGTGAATTCACATCAATATATTGGTTTATGGCTAATGATGTAGGTATTTTTAAAGAATCATTTGTCACCTGCTTCACAAGCACAAGGTCCTGAGTTCAACTCCCAGTACAAAAAAAAAAAAAAAAAAAAAAAAAAAAGACTCATTTACCATTGTGTAGAGTCATTTTTTAATAAGGCATGACATTTCTGGAATAGTATTTTCAATATTAGAGATTAACTGGGAATGTAAAATGATAAAAAAAGAATTCACATTGCCATTAGCTAGATTTTTTTTTCTTTTTGGTGTTTTTGAGACAGGATCTCACTATGTAGTTCAGACTGACCTGGAACTCACTATGTAGCCCAGGCTGGTCTCAAACTCACAGCGATCCTCCTGCCTCCGCCTCCCAAATGCTGGGATTACAGGCTTGTGCTACCACACCTGGAAACCATTAGCTAGATTTTAACAAACATTTTCCTCCCACATGTCTTGGTTTCCACTGCTTGCGTCCATGTTTGATGACATCATAGGAAGGGATGATGTCACATTTTCAATATTGTGACTTAAGTGTAGGTTTTAGCAAAAGGAACAGATGGTTGCAAGAGAGAAAAACCCTTGCTTAAATTAGTCCAACGCCAGAAGTTGGCTCTGAATTGTAAAGTGTAACTAAAACGTTATTTTAAAATACATTTCACAGTTTATACATCTGAGGGAGAGCTTTTTACCATATGAACTTTCCAGCTGCCACACAGCACAAAAGAGGTTACGTTTTTCATGTGGCACAATCCACAGTTCAGGGAATGATGGTATTGAGGAAAGCAAGATAAATCCCATAGCCACCGCAATCCTATTTGTTAAAATGTCGCATTTCATGTGAATGGTGTCAGAGTCATGAAAAATCGCTTTAGAAAAAAAAAAACTTACTAGTAGAAGGTTTCAGTGAGTAGAATATCCTGGGTAGAGTAACATGACCAGTGATTTTTTGCCTTCACCCTGGCAGGTCTGCTCATCCTATGATGTCTTCTTTTTTTTTTTTTTTTTGAGACATAAAATGTCTACGTCTATGTCGTTGAGACTGACCTGGAACTCACTCTGTAGCCCAGGCTGGTCTCGAACTCACAGCGATCCTCCTGCCTCCGCCTTCCCAGTGCTGGGATTACAGGCGTGCGCCACGACGCCTGGCGTATCCTATGATGTCTTTGTTAAAGGGTGCAATTTGGGGTGCTCAACAAATATTGATCCCGTCATAACGTAATCACATTTTATTACATGAAGAGGTTTTGCTGAATTTCAGTTTACCGATGGTTTGCCTGGTTCCTTTGCACTCTGTCTCCATCCCGCTTTCTTTCTCTGTTTCTTTTTATTTCTCATTCTCTCTTTTTCTTTTTCAGTAAATTCCACATTAAGAGGAAATCCATAGTAAGTAGGGAGGGGAATCAGCACGTAAGAACTGATGGGTTAAAAATACTTTTTCCTAACCCCTTTGGCATATGAGGACGCCCACTTGGAGGCTTTTGTTGCTTTCAAAGTCACAAATCGAGTACTCTTGGTGCTGGTGCCAGAACTTGAAACCAGGTAACCTGACTTTCTGTGTCTTCTTCCTCTCTATTGTACCCCAGACACAAAATCTGCATTGCACTAAAGAAAGAACATCGCAGCTGTTGCCAACGTTACTACATCATTTCAACCTCGAATGAATTCAAGGTTTGTGTCAGTGAGTACTCTTTACAAAACGATGTATACGTGTATGGAAAATTTATTTCCTGGATCCACATATACATGTAAGTGGCCATAATGACATGTTTAAGAGCATCTAGATTTTCTTACATGTTTCTTTTTATCTTCTGTGGTAGTAAAAGCAGAAACCAAGCCAGTGGACATTAGTAACTGGAAACAGGAAGTGTTACTAGTAAATATTTTTCCATTAAAATTTCTCACTTGCTTATTAGGCCTCTCCTTCAATGCCTGAAATAATTTCTTTAATTTCTCACTCTGGTTGAATCTGAGGGAAAATGAAAATTTACTACACATTGTATGTGTGCTATACAATGCACACTCATTATTATCAATTCATTGCCTAAGTTACACAGATAATGCATGGATATATATAATCCTAACAGTAAACTGTTAAGAAATACAATGCCATATTCATAAGATTCTAAATGTATGAAACCACTGCATGTGTACAACATTCCAATTACTGTTTAAACAATGCTACCATACTATTTAATGACATAAAGATGCTTTGTTCAATTTCCATTTGCCAAACATTTGCTTGGAATTGTTTTTGAATGATATCACATTAATTCACTAGTATTCACAGAAATTAAAATTGTACGGATCCAAGGAAACAGTCTAATTATTTTTGTGGCTTTTTTCAGAGGCAATCTTAAAGTTAAAAGTTGACATAATTATAATTAAATAATCATTTTGTGGACAGAGAATGTGATGTGCATCTGGCTACAACCCAGTGTGTGTGGTAATGAGTCATTCGAAATTGGTCAAGTGAATTAAGTGATTATTCCACTCTTACTTCATTTCATTCTTAATTCATTACATTAAGAGCACGGGAAGCAAAAGTGTCAAAATTGTGTCCTTCCAAGTGCTGGGTCAATTTGGCTTGATGATCGGAGACCCAGAGAATAAAATGTGTGCCTGGCCCATTCTCTGATTTTTCCCTTTTTGTTTTCCAGATAACCTTGGGTCTGATTCCTTTACCTTCCATGGGGGCAGTTTTCAAAGAGAGTAATGCACTATTTTCCTACACTTAATTATCATGCCCCTCATCAGACTCTGGGCTCTGGATATCCATCAAAGTCTTTTGCCTTATTAAATGGACATCCCAAAAATAAACAAAACAAAACAAAACAAACAATTTAGTTGTAGCACCTGTCTGTTGTCTTTCATGAAGCTCAAAAGTTTAATTAGTAAATAGTACCCACATATACACCAGCCATGGTATTTTACTCAGCTTTCAATGGTAATAGATGAATTTTCTTTTCCTAAAACTATTTATAGCTACCTTAATCATGCATTGGAGCTGGGGATTTAGCTCAGTGGCGCTGCACCCACCTCCCAAGCACAAGGTCCTGAATTCAATCCCTGGGACGAAAAAAAAAAAATAGTGCATTAAGGGAAAAACCTACTCGAAGATAAATGGCAGAAAGATGATCTAAGGGATATTTTCTCTTTTCTTCTGGTGCCGTGGACTGAGCCCAGGAACACCTACCACTGAGTTACATCCTCACTCCTTTTTAGTTTTCATTTGGGACAAGGGCCTGCAGAGTTGCCCAGGCCATCCTTGAACTTGTGATCCTCTTGCCTCCGTCTCCTAAGCAGCTGGGATTATAGCTGCGTGCCACCACGCCTGGCTCTGAGAGGTGTTTTCTTAATCACACACAGGCTGCATTAGACAGGGGACGGGGCGATGCTACCATTACTGTCACCTGGAAATATCAAAAGAGGTTTAAGAGGTAATAAATTATTGTAAATGATTAAATGGTGAAAGTCTTGTGGATTAAAAGTCTAAACAAGAACACGAGTGCCCGGCGCTATTTTCCAATAAATGTTGACTTTGGGTGGCTATCACTGCCAAGGGCAGCCCCCTCTGATGTCCCCGAGGGTTAGTCACAGCAGTCAGCCGCTTTTCAAAAGGCCTAAGTTTCTTAAGCGGAACAGATGGCGAGGGGCAGGGCCTGGACGCCGAAGCAGATTTATCTTGTCAGGCTGTTACCTCTTGGGAAAGGACCTTACTCGAGTCACGTGACAAGAGTGTGGTTCAGAGGTCTCCTGAAGGTCATGGCCATTCATTACCTCCTTCCGCCTGGCATAGCAACGGCCCCTTTTGGACGGCTGTGTAGCCAGTTGTTTTAGTTGTTGTTGGTGGTGGTGGTGGTGGTGTGGGTATGCGTGTCTGCAGGACTGTGCGAATCCTAATAAAGATGTTACAAACCTTCAGAAATATTTAGTTGGTTCACTATGCTTGTGAAATATTTTATTTGAGGGCCAGAGATGTACTCAGTGGCACAGCACCTGCCTGTCAAGCGCAAAAGGTCCTGAGTTCAATCCCTGGTACTGGGAAAAATAAAAAATAAAAATGATAGAAATACTACTTTGTAGGGGGAAAATGAACCAATTCGGCAGGAAGCCAGCCTGAGGGTCTGTCCTGCTGGGGAGCCCTGGCGCCCTGAAAGGAGCTGTGGGCAGAGCAGCCCCCCCACGCCCAAGCCTCTCACTTCACAACCACAACACTACTGGCTTCAGCACCCAAGAGGCCGAGCTGGGAGAAACGTGCAGTTCTGCTGGGCTGGGGCTTTGTTTTAGAGGCTGTGCTTTCAGGATGCTCTTTATTTGTGTGCGTGTGTGTGTGTGTGTGTGTGTGTGTGTGTGTGCCCTTTGCATTTTCTTGCATGAAACTTTTCTAAGTTGTCCCAGCTATAAAGAGCTGACGCTCTTGCCCTTTCAACACAGGCAAGGTTGGGTGCAAGGCCTGGCAGACCCCACAGTCTGGGAAGGGCTTCCAGGTCCAGCTCCAGCCTGGAGACTGGCCATGCAGTCTCCTCAAAGGGATGACACCGCCTGCAGCAGCGGCCCTGATTGTCTTTTCTTGTTTATTGGGTTTTCCAAATGCACTACTTTGTCTAAAGCCGTTTTCCCCAGTTGCTTCCCCATAAAAACGCTCATATTTCCATGGACTTCATTTTCAGGCAACAGAATCCCTGCTAATCCATAATATAGATGCAGGATCTACTACAGCAGTGAGCTCAGGGTTTTCTAGCTTGAGTGAAGGAAGATTTGGAGGGACAACGGCTAAGGTTTGCCAGAAAACATCCTCAGACACATCCTCATAATCAGGAATCCCAAGGGATGGCAAGTATACAATAAAGACAAATTCATACTAAATTGGATCATAGTGAAAATGCAGAATAGCAAAACAATGATGTTAAAAGCATCCAGAAAGAAAAGACAAAGCCGGGCGTGGTGGCGCATGCCTGTAATACCAGCACTTGAGAGGCTGAGGCAGGAGGATCGCTGTGAGTTCGAGACCAGCCTGGGCTGCATAGTGAGTTCCAGGTCAGTCTCAACTACATAGTGTCTCAAAACACTGAAAAAAAAAAAAAAAAGAAAAGAAAAGAAGAAAAGATAAAATTCATCAAAGGGAGGACAATTAGTTTCAGCTGACTTATCAACAGTAACAGTATATGTTATTTTGGCCAGGGATTTAGCTCAGTGGTTCCGCCACCTGCCTCATAACCGCAAGGACCCAAGTTCAATTCCAGGTACAAAAAAAAAAAAAAAAGACAAAAACAAAACAGTTTATGTTATTTGAAAATGGGATATCTTTGAATAGCTTAGAAAAATAATTAACAAATAGAATTATCTATTTGAATCTAGAAATTCTATGAAATTCCCTATTACAAATAAAGGAATAAGGACATTTCTAGATAAACTAAAGCTAAACATTTTAACACAGACCTTCACTGAAGGAAATTTAAATGTATTTTAGGGAAAAAAAAACCAGAATGAAGACTTAAGATACAAGACATAGCACTGAATAAAGGAAATAGCAAGCAGAAAGTTTATACTGAACAGACGTTGACCATTTATATGTTTTATAACAATAAAATAATGTCTAATCCTAGGAATAAAACAATAAACTCAGGAAGAATAGTATATGACTTAGAGGGTAAATAGATTCTATGGTGGTTGTATTACTAAGAAGAATGGCAAAAATACTTATTAGACTTAAATTTTGATAAATTATACATATTACATTTTTCATTATAACCACTAGAGACTAGAAATAGTGCTTATACCTTCCAAAAAGGCAAAAATAGAAAGAAAGAAAAGAATTAATAAAAAGAAATAAAAGAGATAACAATAACTCTTGACTCTCAAAAGCACTAGAAAAATCCTACTAGTAAACACACTCAAAGTAAATAAACTGAGTTCTCCATTTAAGGAATGAGGCATATCTGAATAGGTAAGTACCCCAGTCAGCCACACTCTGGTTACATAAGATACATTTAGACCATGAAGACTCTGAAAGGTAAAAAACAAAATCAGGAGGAATGTAAGTATAACACTAACACAAAGTATTTACAGCAATAGCAGATACAATAGTCTTTGAAATGAAAAGCATAAATTGAATTACTAGACATAAAGCATGCCAACAGAAAGATATAAAAATGTGTATGTTATGTAGTAGTATAGCTTCAAAATGTATACATCCAAAGCTGACATATGAATAAGGAAATAAAAATCCATCCTAGTAGACCTTATGTAGTATCTTGGTAGTCAGAATATCAATTAGTCCAAAAATCAGTAGGTATATAGAATATTTAAGCAACATCAACAATTATAGACTAAAGGACAGACACAGAAGACATAATTGCCTAACGATGTTTTCAAGAATCCAAGAAACACTTAGAAAATTTAACAATATGTATTGCGATTATATTCTTTTGTATGTGTGGCATAATTTAAAATGTTTTATTTTATTTTTTGGTTTTTTGAGACAGGGTCTCACTATGTAGCTGAGACTGACTAGAACTCACTATGTAGCCCAGGCTGGTCTCGAACTCACAGCGATCCTCCTGCCTCAGCCTCCAGAGTGCTGGGATTACAGGCGTGTGCTACCATGCCTGGCTTTTAACATGTTTTAAAAGTGTGGAGTTCCTTGTGGCACCCAATGGGTTAATATCTGCTCAAGTTGTCTCAGGGCACCAAAAACTGCAGACCCTGCTAAGTTGGATCAACTTGAAGATAAGCTGTTTTACCAGCTCGGACAGAGGCAAATCTTGCTGATGAAACAATAAGAAACATCACAGGAACATTTTGATAAAGTTAACAGTTCGGTGTAATTTTCATCATGCTTTTCTAATCTGAAATATGCACCTGTGTAGAATAACAAAAGCAACTCTAGGCAAAAAAAGACAAGGTAGGGCTATTATAAGCCCCAAATGAAACTATACTAAAAAGCTACTGGGGTCAAAACAGCATGCTACTCCAAAGAAACAGACCTGAAGAACAACAGAACAGATTAGAAGATGCAGAAACAACTCCAGACACACTCAGCCACCTCATCTTTGACAAAAGAGCCAAACACCGTCACTGGAGGAAGGATATAGCCTCTTTAATAAATGGTGCTAGAAAAACTCAGTTTCAGCTTGCCAAAGATTAAAACTAGGCCTATATCTCTCACTATGCACTAACCTAAAATTGATATGGATTAAAGATCTAAATATTAAAACAGAAACACTAAACCTGCTAGAAGATAGGTTAAGTAAAACTCTTGAAGACATTGGCATAGGCAAAGACTTTATGAACAGAAACTCAGTCACATGGGAGCTAGCACAAAGAATTAACAACTGGTATCTCATTTTATTAAAGAGCTTCTTTCTGCACAGCAAGAGAAACCACCAACAGAGCGAAGAGACAACCTACAATCTGGGGAAAAAATTTTACCAGCTGTTCCTTGGACAAAGGTCTACTATCTAGAATATATAAAGAACTTAACAAATCACACACCCCCCAATTTTAGTATATGTGCTGCCGAAGCAAGCACACCCCCACCCCCCACAAATTCAAAGACCCAGTCCAAAACTGGGCACTTGAAGTGAACAGACATTTCTCAGACAAAGAAGTAGAAGCAGCAAAAAATGAGAAAAGAAGGCAAAACAGAAACAAAGCTTTTGTAAACAGGGAGGGATGGGAAATGAGGAAAAACAAGAACCAAGATATAACAAGCACAGGTACAAATTCCCCATGACGAATGTGATCGGAGTGTACACCTAAAATGTTCCAATAAGCTGAATGGATTTTAAAAAAAGATAAAATATGCACTGAGGCGCAGCAGGACACAACGCCTTTGATAAAATAAAACTGAGAGGTGGCAAAGTCATTTCCAGGTTTCTTCCCAGAGAATCCCCCTGACCTCTCCACAAAGATATTTTTTCTCTCTTGTGTCTTCATTCGTCTCTCTCATCAGTTTGTTGGCCCGAACCCAGCAAAAAAAAGCAACATATTCATTAAATATGCTATATATATTGGCGGTCCACACTGCATAACGATTCTTTTTCAAGAATCTAAGAAACTTTTAGAAAACTTAACAATATATTGTCAAACGCATTGTTTTATTTCCTTATATTTGTTTTGGTTTTGAGATGAAGGTCTCCCTGTGTTACCCAGGTTGGCTGAGAACTGTTAGGCTCAGGCGATCCTCTTATGGGCTCACCCAGAAACACGCGGTTTGAAAGGCAGTTGTAGCTACCCAAGCTCTCATAGCATTTTTCTGTCCTTCACAAAAGTGGCAGCGTTAACTTTTGTGTATTCTAGTTGTAAGTACTATCTTCCAGGTAGCTAGTGAGTTTCCCTAGGTGATTCATTGACCTGATTTTTAAATTTGATTGCCCATTAGTCCTACGGTGGTTTACACCAATTGGAGAGAGAGCCTGCTTACCTGTCAAGGTGGGACATAACTGTTTGCGAGATGTCTGCGCCAGCTTCTTGCAGTACTCGAATAATCTGAAACGGTGCACTCGGACTCTGGCCAGGATGGATAATTACAGGGCAGCCAAGCTGCGCCTGCGCGTGCGCTGTGGCCTGGAGAACCTTCCTTTCACTCTCGGTCAAAGGCCAGGAGCAACCGATTTCTCCGATAACACCGCACTTGATAGTGGTCCCATCGGCTCCATGGAGAATTTCATTAGTAAGGACCCCAGTAAGCTAAGGAAGAGTGAGGAGGAACATATTTTATAGATCACAGAATTCATCATGGTAAAAGAATGAATTTATTTATTTATTTAGTCGTGTATTGTCCTAAAAGCGTGTTGACATTAATGCAATTAGTATTGGTCAATGAGTAGGGTATTTTGCTGGGCAAATTCAACAAGTTATTCTAGACTCGAGATTCAGTTATGTCTTACTGTGATTATTGAACTAGAGCTTCAGAAGTCTAGGAAGTTCCAGGGGTGGGGGAAAGCGACTTTCTGAGCCTACACTGAGCTTGAGGAAAACAACAACAACAACAACAACAACAACAAACAACTATAACAATGTGGGAGTAGCATCTATGAATGCCTCTGAATCTCTGTCAAACACACCCAGTAATTCTTCAAGTCTCCCTTATCTAGTCCATCTTTGCCCTACAGAGCACAGAAAACTCACAACACACAATATCAACGTTATACACTGTGCCTCAATTGCACATCAACACTAAGACTGGTCTGAGAAATGTTAATGCTCACCATCACCCTAGTCTTCAAATAAGTTAAAATTTTTTTAATAATCTCGATTGAAAATAATAGTTTGAAACACAAATCATTTTAAATTTTAATTGACCCTTTGGAAAGATGTCAAGTGACATTCTGTGCCTAATAAAACAGGCCATGAAGGATACACAGGAACAGGTACCTATATGTATAAATACATGTAAATACACATCTGTTTGGATGAGAGCAAAACTTTGCTGCTTCTTCTTTCTTTTCGTCCATGAAAGTTTCACTTCCTTCTGCTCATTCTTGATTAAGATCATACTGTTTAAAAAAATGAAAACAGGGCCGGGGATTTAGCTCAGTGGTTCGGTGGCCTGCCTTGCAAGTGCAAGGACCCGAGTTCAATCCCCGGTACCCAAAAAGAAAAAAAAAAATAAAACAAAAATGAAAGAATAGATTTTCCTTCACCCCTCCTGTTTTGAAAAAAGAAGAAGGAGGAGGAGGAGGAGAGGGAGGAGGAGAAGGAAGAGAAGGAGAAGAAGAAGAAAAAGAAAACATATTTGCAAAAGGGCCAACTCTCTGCATGCCATGTTTTACCCTACAGTGAGTTTTCATCGCTGGTTATTATAAACCCTGACGTCTATGATGGAAAAGTGAGGGTTACCAACAGAGGGGGGCACCACTGCGACATATACAAATCAATTAGCCAGTAACGACCGACTGGTGCGCTCAGCTCTCCTTCCTTAACGCTTTTTCTTTTCTTTTTTTGGTACCAGGTATAGAACTCGGATCCTTGCGCTTGCGTGGCAGGCGGCGGAACTACTGAGCTAAATCCCCGGCCCTAATGCTTTTTCTTTATGACGTGAAATGGCACTAATTTGGATCCCACCTGGCAGATGTCTTGGAGGCTAGCGACTTTCTGTACCATGCTCAGCTGCTTCTGAGCCGATGGCATTTCCAAGATTTAGGTTATTCTGAATTTAAACACAAAGACTGTCAAAGAACTTGGGACTTTTTACCTGCTCTACTGACGTGGCTCTGGTCTCTGGAGAATGGGTCGCCCCCACATAGAATCCAGCCCCTGCTATGACGTGGACTCCAGTTTGCTCTGCCAGCCACTTCAGGGTCTGCATGTCCCTTCGGATGCCAGTGGTCGTGTTCTCCACCACAGCGCCCCCACCGTTAGCTTTGAAGTACAACAACTCTTCCTTAACGGCTTCGGTCTCCTGGTGCAGCTGAAGGTTCTCTTTATGGGAGTAAGGGTTTTGCTGAATCCAGAATAAGTTTTTCATCAGGATAGGTCCCTTAGAAGTGGCTTCGTGGCATGGAGGAGGTGGGGAGTAACTGCAATCATAGGCCATCGTCAAATGTTCATGGGTCAGGGTCCGGCCCAGTTTGCTTGGATCCACCAGGCCCAGAACAGTTTGCACTTTGCCACTCAGGGAAGACATTTCTGATGGTGCCGCCAGGATGTGCTCTAAAAAGAAAACTATAATCAGAAAATCTAGCACATCACACAGGCTGTCTAAAAGGATTGGGAGGCTGTGAATGCATACCTGTGTAGGAAAGAGAATCAACAAAACTAGAGACATGACCTCGTTCTCCAACCTGTCATTCAGAGTCTACCCCCACGCAGTTCTGAGTGACAGGCACGGAACTATGTGTCCCCCACCCTTCCACAGGGACTCCTCTACCTGATTAAGTCCCAGCCTCACTCGCCGGAAATATTTCTGTGATATTCAACTCTCATTAGAGTTTCACCTAATTTGATCTTATTAGTTATAACTATACTTTCTTGGGTAATTCAGTGATAATCATTAAAGAGTCTTCATAATCAATAACACCAAAACCAGTCATGAGTCAGTAGTACTGTTTCTAGAGGGGCTAACTAATTATTCTACCACTCATTTGCAACCCAGGTGAGCAAACTTCTGTTGAAGGTCCACATGTGCCAGACACTGGAGCTACAAAGAAACGAGAGGAGAGATCTCGGAACTGCATGGTTTCACCAAGGAAGTCCCCAAAACAACTGGGGTGGGAGGAGCATGTCTAAGGTTCTTAATGTAAAAAACGACAAGGACAAAAACAGAGCCCCCCACTTAAAATGGTTTATTGTCCAGGCCACATAGAAAGGAACACTTCAGAAAGGTACTTAGAGGCAAAAAAATTCTTAAGCCATAATGAAAGCAACTGCAATGCTATTGAAATTGAAATTGCTGTCTCTAAAAAGAGCAAGGACCTCTTTCTCCTTTATATACTTGCATAAGTATTCACCAAATTTCTCTGACTGGGCAGCAAAAATCCCAGTTTTAGCACTTGTGCGTTAAAAGCACATTCCCTAAGTGAAAGGGTGGGGCTGATAAAGAAAAAGGCTGTTGAAAGTGGTGATTGCAAACACCCACCTGGCCAAGACCAAAACCACTGCCAGGAAGCTCTACACTAGGGTCAGCTGGCCTTGGTCAGAGGATGGTGGAAAAAACTGACCAGGAGCTCAGAAGAAAAGAGCATCTTTTGAAATTCTCAAATTGTTCCTGCACAAGACTTTCTGAAATCATTATTCCCCCCATATCTCTTTGAAAATGTGACATTCCAAGAATCTGTTTTCTTAAAAGTAAATTAGAATAACAATGTACATTTCAAAATTTGTCCTAAGAATTACATGAGATACAATGGGTAAAAATACCTGTTAAAATATTATGCACACAGCCCATGCTCAACAAATAGTAGTTTTGTTCTAAAACGAGTGCTAGTGCTAAGAATTATTTTGTACTTCCTGGGTGACTTCCTTTCACAGGAAGTGGCTGATCAGAAAGGAGATGATTCAGAAGAGGGTAGCAATGAAAGAGTTTTTAGTACGACAGTGCACTCAAGAAACAAAGTGAAAATAAAATCGCAGGTCAGGAAAGTGTTAGAAGATTACACACTAATTTCTATCCAGCCATAGCGATTATCTTGAGTTCAGGTGTTTGAGAAAGATTGGCCCACAGAAGCGACCAATTTTAATGTTTGTCAGAGAATACTGGTATTGTGGCCGATGTCACTGCATTTTGTTTAGAAGTTCTGTTCTGCAAGTCGAGCTTTCTCCAGGTAGGCCATTCACGTGGTGGCCACAAGGAAAGAAGATGGTTCCTTCTCAGAGGATCTCTACACAATCAGTCCCTACACAGGGCAACATTTTTCACTGAGGACATCTAGGAACTTGCTGTCCAAGACTTAATTCCTTCTTTCCAGGAGCACAGAGGATGTATTTTATTCTTTCGGTTGATGGAACCACAGCACCCTTAATAACAGATCCTATCCTCCCTATGGTTCAATTTGCTGTTTCCTTCCTTCCGGCTGACAGTGTTACAGATGTGTTCTGGAGAGTCACAGACGGGCAGAAATTAGAATACATTGATAAAACACTACCACTTCTACTAGAAAAGTGCCAAACTTCATATTTAATCGATGTACAATTGAAATAGCAATGTGGTATGTTTCAAGCTCACAGGCTGTGAGTCTGTAAAAAAAAAAAACTCACTTAAGAAATGCCACCCCTTCTGGGAGATTCCTCTGGTGCCTGCACTCAGAGCAGGTTAGCTCTTCACAGGATCACATGCAACGTAATCCACACTCACAGGATAAGGAAAGATTAAAGAACAAACTATAGGCAACACAGCTTTAAACTGGAGTGCATCTTTGAGTGTGGGGGGAGTATGCATCTGGTATTCATGGTTACTTTACTGCTGAGGAGCCCTCTTCTGCCTATATTCAGCCTTGGAGTTGTTCTCTTTTCAAAATGCAGAGAGAATTCACACAGCTAGGAGGAGGGAAGTCCTGAGCCATAGCCGAGCAGACAGAAGTGACCATCAGTGCAACAGGAGGCTTCTGGCATCTTCCAGAGCATCTATAGGAAGCTTTGGAATGGCACATTCTGTGGCTGGTTGGGAAAGGGACAGCTGGAGCGATAGGCACAGTTGTCCAAAGCTCTGTTGCACATCACAGAGGGGAAACTGAATAGTCTGAGAGGACAGTCTGCAGCTACTCACAGAGCCTAGCCAAAGGACACAACCCTTCAGTCCTGATGAGTCTAGGATGAAAAGAACATTTAAAACAATGGATAAGAGGAAGAAAATCAGAAGCAGAATAATACTACTACCGAGCAATTGGAAATCAGAGGCCACTAAGTAGGATTTACCTATTTTTTTAAAAAAAAATGCACGGGTAAGTTAACTTTTATAAAATATATAGAAGATTTCTCTAATTCTTGAAGAGGGAAGTGGGTAACTTGGAGGCAATTTTATGCCAGTGTCACAGAGATTTTTGCCAGTTATCCTTTCTTGGCCATTATCCTTAAGATAATTCTGTCAACCTACGTGGAATATTCTTCTCAGCTGCCTTTCGTGTTGCAATGGAAGGGCTCCAGAACTCTGAATGTTTCACACGTGAGCGGGTAGGATATCTTCTACATGCACCTACATGCATACACCATCCTCTCTCTGCAGATACATACTCTCCCTGACCCTGATGCCCCTGCACTGGTCCTGTAGCTCGTTGAAGGTATCGTCTTGCAATTTTAGATGCAACGTGCAAATCTGCAACTTGACTTTTAATGCATCTTCAGTCCACTTCCCCAAGTTCTCCTATAACTTGCTCTATTTCACTCATTTATTTCCCTGAATAATGGCCCTGCTACCTCCTGGTGATAACACCTGGGAAGGCAGTTCCAGGTCTAAGGCAGAAGATTTGAAGGGAGTGCCCCAGAATTCATGTGAGGAAGGAAGGAAAGGGAAGCCGGCTGTTCCTACAAAAAGCCCAGGAGGGTTGTTGCTACAATCCGGATAAAAAATCAGGCAGTGGCTTGGTCTGAGATGACATCAGGGAAGAGAGCAAGAAAACACAGCCCTTAAAGCTGACATCTGATTCGTGACAAAAATATTTTAAAAACTGTAACATTTTTTGTTTGAATACTTCCATCATGTAGGTTCAAACTTGTGACACATCTTCTCCCCAAGCGTGGGAATCTGGTGGCTGAAGAAGGACCACACTGGGGGGCCCTCCTCACCACCACCTTTTCATCGTCCCTAGGCATTTATGGCAAAACAGTCCCACACCATGCAGATTTATAACTTTTAATATTAAACACTGTCAAAAACATCAATAATCATACTGGAATAAAGAGAAAGAAATCCAACCACGTCAGTACACAGAACAATAAGGGGGCCCAGCAAGTTCTTCAAACTGTGACATAAATAAAACAAAACTGCTCGGGATACAACGAGCAGTTTATGTCTTAAACTCAGGGGAAAATGGTGGATTTCATTCCCAAGCTTTTCTTTTTTTTTCATTTGACTAAGAAATAGACAGACAATCTGGGGATATTAAAGCCACAAAATCCATCAAGCTACTTGACTGAATGGATTCAACGTGTGGCTTGACTCAGGTGACATAAATAAAACAAAACTGCTCGGGATACAACGAGCAGTTTATGTCTTAAACTCAGGGGAAAATGGTGGATTTCATTCCCAAGCTTTTCTTTTTTTTTCATTTGACTAAGAAATAGACAGACAATCTGGGGATATTAAAGCCACAAAATCCATCAAGCTACTTGACTGAATGGATTCAACGTGTGGCTTGACTCAGTGCACATAAATATGGGCCATCTGGTCAACTCTTGAAGTCTCTCACACACTATGGATTTTAGTAACTCGCACTACCGGCTCCTTGAAATTTTGTTTTGTTTTGTTTTTTACCCGTTTGGTCAGTCCCTGTTTAAAAAAAAAAAAAAAAAAAAAAAAAAAAGAAAGAAAAAGAAAGGAAAAGAGGGAAGGAGGAAAGCAACGGGAAAGAGAGGAGGACAAAGAGAGGAATTAAACTGTCTCTGCTGAGGTCAAAACGCAACATTACTCACTACTTACTATCCTAAGACTTTAGCCTTGGGATGGTGAAGTAATACTGTGTTGAAATAACTGACGTTTATGTTTTCCTTTAATATTGTATGTCTCATTTCAGCTTTTCACCTTAGAACAAACAAGGATCCACACTCCAGGGAGTGACAGGGTTTGGGATATTTTCTTGATTTCACCAAATGTGTACGTCTGAGCGCAAGACACAGACCACGTTAAAATTTCCAAAAGTCTTTTTTCCATCACAGAGAATTCTCCGCCCTGGAGTTAGTCCTCAGCTTTTCATGGACGGGATTTTCTGTCGCTTAGATTCCTAGCAATAGTTTGTCTCCCAGAAACAGCAGTATTTTCAGCAAATTGTACAGCTGGTTCTTACCTGAATTTGGTCATCAAAGAACTCCACATTTTTTGCTAGTTTTAATTCCTGCCAAACCAACAATTAATGTCTGAACATTTAAAATATCTGTATTCTTTTACAATTACGTTTAAAAGTCTATGTTTGTTTTGTTTTATTTTGTTTTCTGGGACGTATTGGGGACTTAAGTCAGAGCCTTATGTGTTCTACGTAATCTCTCTACCGCTGAGCTGCATCCTCAGGTCTAAAAGCCAGTTTTAGTGGGAAGAACAGTGCTTTCAGAGTCAAGAGTTCTTGGCTCTTTAAGTAGCTGTGTCAATTTAGGCAAGTGACATAACCCCTGTGAGCCTGTTTTTTCATGTGAGAAAAGCAGAGGTTAAATCGACTTCCCTATAACAGGCATGCTTCTGTGATGTCTTTTAACTCAATGAAAATAAATTTTACTAGCTTCCTATAGATCAATGTCAATGAAGTCTATTTTCTATGAATGGCTTCTAAAATATGTATTTTATATGTCTATGCAGACATATGTACACATACATATTACAGGGGGTAAAAATTTCAGTTTCAGATTCTTCAAAATTCTAAACTGAACTCCAGGAGGGATGGATAGTTTGAAAGATCCTGGATCTTGGAGTCTTGGCTCCATTGTTTCCTCATACAACTGGGGAAAATTAAAAGTTTTGGGTAAATTGGTTTACTCACCTAAACATTAGAATAATATCTGCCTGAACGAAAGCATACGATTTAAAATGAAAAGCAAATAAGATGACACCTAAAAGCATTATTTAAGTTATAAAGCATCATTCAAATGTTCAAAATTATTAGTAGGCACCAAACTGCGAATTATTTTACAAGTATTTGCTTAGTTTCCTTAAGCAAATGAAGCTAAACTTGTTCTTTTTAAAAACTAACAATAGGGGGTGGAAGTGTATGAATCAAACTGAGGCTCTAATTTGCCTATAAATGAATTCCTTCACTGAGGCCTGTGATTGTTAAGAGCAGATTGACTCTGGCGATTGACATCAGAACTCATTAGGCTTTTGGAAGTGCCCACCAAAGTGATCACAGCTCCAGGGGGTCCTCATTATCCGTGGGTTACTGGAACTGCAAATGCCTTTTGAAATGAATGCACTTAATACAGTACACTGGTTAGTCTCCAAAGATGGCCTTCAGTGAATATGGTTTTCAACACTCACATTCTTCTGTTGGCCCCTTCCATGCTGATCTTGAGCTGGCCTGTGACTCACTGTAGCCAAAGTGATACGATGCCATTTAGGACCTAAATTTTTGGAAGGAGCTTCTGCTTTTGTGCTCTGAGGAGCCTTGAGCTGCAATGTAAGAAATCTGGCTATTGTCTCATGAGAAGGAGAGACCCTGGGGCTACATGGAGGGCCTGGGGTCCCTGGCCATCCAAGGCCCCTGCTGAGCTCAGCCTTGTAACTGCGCCTCTGTAGGTAGCAGATGAGTGAATGAGCCATCTCTGATGTTCTAGTCCGGCCGAAGACCCCAAGTGAAGGCAGACACTGCAGCACAGTAAGACCAGCCCTTGGAGTAGTGGGAGATAATAAAATTATTGTTTAAACCTCCACTTTAAGGATGATGGTATGGATTGAATGTTTACACATATGACGGAAAATTACATAACAGTTAACATCATATTTTCAAAGAATATCTAATGATATAAAAGATGCTCTTGGGTGAAAAGTAATGTACAAAAGTGCTTTATGGATAATAAACTTATGCAGAATACATGTAAAATTTAATGACTATGGGCCGGGGATTTAGCTCAGTGGTTCGGTGGCCTGTTCGATGCCTGGAACCAAAAAAAAAAAAAAAAAAAAATTTAATGACTAGACGTAAGGTGTTACATTTCCTCTGGGTGGTAGAAGGAGCAAAGACTTTTTTTTAAATCTGTGTTACAGTTATATATATTTTTCAGTTTTTATGTTTATATTTGTCATCAGTGCAAGGAAGGAAGATGGAACAAGATTGCTGTTACCCATGTACCTCATCAGATGCCTATAGTGAGGCCACATCTAAAATAACTGAATGTAGATCTTGAGTCTTTCAACTAAAGCACACAGGCAGGCGAAGAGCTACTTTGAGATCTTATGATCACAGTGTTGCTAATTGCCAGTCTTGCCAGGGATTTGATATTGCTTCTCGTGCCTATATTTCATCAAATGACATGGCTTCTCAGTGGCTATGGTTCGATTAGATTAAGTTTAGGCTGTCTGAGCAGTCCTCGGTGGAATGACCTTGAAGGTGCAGGACCCCAGGCGGAAGTCTTGGGAGTCCAAATACCATTTTGGCAAAGGTTTGGGGTGCTGAGCGATTTTCTTCACAATCAAGGTAGACAAGAACAAAGCTCCCACTTGAATACAATCCTGTGTGGAGTTGGAGTTCTCAAGGGGCCCTTCTGAAGGAAAGTGTCTGGAGTTACGAGTGTGGGTCATCAGTTATTTGTAAGTGAAAAAGAGGAATCCAGCAAAAGAAATTTCAAGTTAAGATAAACCATGTCAGGATAGAGCCATAAAGAGAATCCTTTTGTAAGGATGATGAGTAGCCTTCATGGATTAGCAGAAAATCAAGAATAAAGATGAGGTAACACAGTTGTGATAGATTTAATAAATATGTATTTAGCATCTATTAAGTGTAAGATGTTGTGTTAGGTGGGTCAGGCCTATGGCGGGGAGAGAATTCTCCATCCTCATCTGGAGGCCAGAAATCAATAATGATGGATTTTATTCATCAAGCTATCATTTATTAAGTTCCTACTAAAGCACTTTACATTTCTAGTCTTCAATTTTCACAAATGCTACTAAGTTGATGCTACACGAAGAAAACGACACCAAGAAAATGTGACAAATTTGTCACAGGGATGGGAAGTTGCAATTTAAACTTGAGTATGTTTAAAAATTGTCGACTGTTGATTGTGAATAGCCCTTTATGGACAGTTGCTAAGATTCATCAAACCTATGTAGTTTACGGTGACAACAATAATAGCAAATTTATGGAATAATTATCACATGCCAGTTGCAAGCGCTTGGCAACTTACATGTGTCACCTTCTTTAGTCCTTAGAATGTAAATGTCTACATTCTGCTATTACATCTACAGATGCTTGTGTAAGCAGACAGACCGACAGACAGACAAACTTGGGTTTCCTCTAGGACTCCAGCCTCACTGGCATCCTCCCAGTTTCTAAGATCTATAAATCCTACGACTGTAATTGCTCTTTAACTCACCTTCTCCTTTTCACCTGCTAGTCACTACTCCAGTGGGGACCCCACCAGCTCACAGAGGGATTAGGGTAAGAGCTTCTAATGGTCTCCCTGGCTATCTGTCCACCTTACCAAACCAGCACACGAATACCAGAGGCTTTCACGAAATGCAGAAACAAATACCAGAGGCCTCTTTCCAACCTTTGGAAACAAATCAAAGGTAGAGCCAGCTAGCGCCCTGGTTTAACGGTCCCCTTGCCTGAATTCCACAACTCACCTGCCAGGGTCTCGGAATGGGTCGCTGGCTCCTGGGTCCCCGCATATATATCCAACCCACGCTTAACGCTGCTTCCCTGTCCCTTCTCCTGCCAAAGCTCGCTGCTACCTGGCCTTCAGGAATCATTTCTGGTTAGAACCTTCCCTTGATGTTCTTCGTTGTTCGAGCTGGGTAAGGTGCTGGTTTTAGGAAGTCTTACTGCACCCTGAGGTTACCTTTGAAAATGCACTGGCTGTTTTATGTCTAGCAGGCTTTGAGCTGTCTGAGGGCAAGTCCATCCTGTCCTGTCACTTACCTCTCAGCTCTCTGCAGTGCCTGGCGCACAGTCAGTACTCAATTAACATTTGTGTATTTGCTTGTTTTTGTTTCTGACTCACTTTGCCCGTGACTCGCACAAGTGAAACACGTAATGACACAAAAAAACAAATAGTAAACCAGGAGCAAAAACCCTACATTATTATAGGAGTCTAATCGGGACCAGAAAAACAAAATAAATCCATAGTCCATACAAGTTAACAGTTGATAGAAAAGGGCCACACATTTTCCCGAAGCATTCATTTAATATTAGGACAAGAGGGAATTCTGAGATCAAAGCACACCCCTTTTATGGAATATCGCCTTACTTGCCTAAATCAGACAGCTAAAAATTATTACAAAGCGTCAAGCTGGTTGTGATGGGTGCAAGCCTGGAATCCCAGCCCTCTGGGAGGCTGAGGCAGGCTGGGGCAATTTAGTAATTTAGCAAGACCCTGTCACAAAATTTAAAAAGGAAATGAAATAAATAAAAAGGGCTGGGGATATAGCTCAGTGCCAGAGCTACGAGTTCAACCTCCAGAACCACAGAATGAAACTCATGGAAATTGTTTTCCTGAAAGATGTTAGGCTATAGATATTGAAGCCATGGTTTTTCTTTTTTCTGACTTTCCTGTATCTTCACACTCCAAGCTCTCAGAAGACACTAAACTTGCCTTTTTAGCTTAATCTTCTCTGCCCAACAGAGTTCCACACAGGAAAACATTTTTAAACTTTCTCTTACTAAAGAAGAGCAAGACTTTTGAGCATATAAAAATAACTATGAGTGACTTCATCTTCCAAGACATTTCCTATCTGAATTAGTGGGAGTCAACTGTAAATCAGAAAACTATAAATACCTGGGAAAATTGCACCAGGTGATTCATGGCTACAGCTATTCCTTGGGAAGGGGTAAAAGTGGATGATGGTTCTAGGCTAATGCTTTAAATGTATAGCTCATCCACACTAATTTCTTTTTAAGGAAATTTAGTTTAAAAATAAAATTCCTTGAATCCCAGAAAGCCTTTGTGATTCTGTTACACAACCAACGTCCCATAAAAATCTCCTCAGCTCCTTTACTTTGAAGACCACACAGCACACAAACATTTAACAAGTCTTCAGTTTTGCTACTCTGTTCAGTTCATTAAGACTTAAAAAGACCAAGTACCCGCTATGTGTTTTTCAATGGTCAAGCCTAGTTTGGTGTAAAAAATGAGAGTTATGCTGGCAAAAGGTCCAGGAGTTATCTCAAGGAGCACAGGAGAATTTTCCAGGTTGATTGTAGCCCGTGTTGCTTGCTCTGGTGACTTATCCGCTGACTGCCTGGATATCTATTTGAGAAACACTACGCCATATTTGATACAAAGGGAGGTTGGGTTAGACTTTTAAGTAGATCTTAGTTAGTGTCACTTTAATTGTTTCCATACTCTGAGCTGTGGGTGCCAACAAACAGCTGTGATACTGACTGTCAAGAAGCAGCTTACTCAATAAATCTCTGTTCAACCAGAGAGCAGATTTTGTTCCGTGCTATCCACCGCTCAGTTCCACACTGATCATACGTCATTTCAGGTACAAGCAAGCTCATGTTCTCATTAGTATTGTGTCCTCTTCACACACATTTGACCTTGAAGCCTATTTTTCTTGTAGCACTAAAGAACCTGCTATAACTTAAAGATTAGAGGGGATAGTTTGGGCCTTTAAGATATTGGGGTATGGGAAGGAAATTCAAGGAAGCCAGACTTCCAGGAACCCACAAATTTCATCTGAAAGCATTTCAATTCAATGTAGCAAATATTTGCTAAGGACGTACTATATCCAAAAAAGATATTAAGAAAACAAGGATGAGAAAGAAACAGTTTTGCCCCTAGGAGACTGTATTGGTCAGCTTTCCCGTTGCTGGGATAAAATACCTGACTCCACAACTTAAAGAGAAAAGGTTTAGTTCGGCTCATGGTTGGAGAGGTCAAAGTTCATGGTCAGTGGGCTCCAAGGCACAGACATGGCAGAGGAAAGCTGTTTACCTTGTGGTGGCCAGAAACAAGGAAACAGGAAAGAGCCACAGCAAGAAATATGCACAACAAAGGAACACCCCAGTGACCTGTCTCAAACTGGGCCCAACCTTCAAAAAGCACATTTAGGTAGAAAATCAAGAATAGAATCGATTCACTGTTCAATCCCTGGTACAAAAAAAACCTCTGCCAAGAATTGATTCACTGATGATGAGTATAAAGCTCCCATGACCCAATCATATTCCAAAAGCCCCAACTCTGAGCACACTAGACTTTTAGGGGACATTTTTGATCTATACCATAAGACAAGCTAAAGAGTGCTCAACACAGCCCTTGGCATATTGGGAACATTCAAGAGGGACTGATAAGTTTTACATAGTCATGAGACACTTAGGTCATAAAGCAGAGTGCGGTCAATGTTAGGAAGGGGTATAAAGCAAGACCTTGCGCAGTGGGTCTGGAGATATTCACAGTACTGGAGGAACTAAGAAAGTTTTCTGGAGGAGTTAGCATGTCGTGGTGTGAAGACTTAAGGCCACACTTCAGGACCTTTATTCAGCCTGTAGTTTGTACACAGGTGTGCACACCTGGTTAAAAAAAAAAAAAAAAAAAAAAGCCTTAACACATGGGCATGGCCCAAAGGGTAAGACCTGTATTCAAGAATCACCCCCCTCTTTTTTGGTACTGGGGATTGAGCTCAGGACCTTGCGCTTGTGAGACAGGCGGCAGCACCACTGAGCTAAACCCCCAGCCCAAGAATTGTATTAGGATGGTAATTACATGGACAATGTCTTCCTGTGAAGACGGGCAGCTAGAAGATCATTAGTAAATGGAAGCAAATTTCCTTGTTCCTTAAGGTTCTAAAGATCAGGACTACATTTCGGGGGTAAAGGCAAGCTTGGATGAGAACTTTCTTTTTTCATCTTGCAACATACAAAAGTGTTGTAATTGTCATCTGAAAACAAGACTGATTAAAAAGTTGACTAAAAGCAGCCTGACTTGAACACTTAACTGACCCCTAAAATGTGCTGTTAACTGACAGGAAAAATTCTATCAGACTACTTAGAATAGTTAGAAAGTTCACAGTAATCGAGCTCTGGACTCTTAAACCTACAGTAGTGGTGGCCATTATTAATGTAACATTGCAGGAATAAATGTGTCTTCATAAAATCCTATCCATATCGAAGTCCCACTTTTCTATATTTCACATTTCATTTCCTTCAAGAGATTTTATTATTTTCAGTAAGAATGCTGGGTGTTTTCCTGAAGAGCTTAAGCCACTCTACACACTTTAATTAAATCTCCTAATGTCCAGGAGAAGTAGGCAAGGGATCCACAGATGGCGAGTCACCAAAAAGGATCCAACAGCAGATAACAGGATGTACTTTGAGATGAAATCCACTTTTAGCATTACTGTTCCCATTTCTCCAATGAGGAAATGGGGTTATTATTCGGACCAGGCTAAGGTGCTGTATTCCATTTTGGCTAGAGGCAGAACACATTGCTGTAGGCTGTAGAAACATCTCCTGGGAGGCCTTTAAAAATAGCACAACCACTGTGACCTCAGAGGTTTCTCCTTTGAGAGTCGACCAATACTTATATGTGGGCCAAAGAAATATACACTACTTTGTACTTTCTTTCTTTCTTGTGGGTGTGTGTGTGTGTGTGTGTGTGGTGCTGGGGATTGAGCCCAGGGCCTTCAGTGCTCTACCACTGACTTATACCCCAGGCCTGCCTTTTTCTGAGAAAAGAACATGAGGCATGAATCCCAAGGTATCATGACGTATAGTCTATTAGCTTCAATTAACCAGCTCATCTGTATTTCTCTCCCTACATCCCCATGTTTCCTTTAGCCTCAGAGAGGTGAGTGGTCAACAGTCTGCAAGAATCAGTGCTAGGAGTAGGGCTGAAGACACGGTAAGATCATAGGGTTACAGAAGCTGAAAAGACCATAGTTTGAGTGTGTCCCAGAAAGGTACACCTGTAAAGCTCGGTCTTCAGAATGGTGATGTCAAAGGTGCCGTGCAAAGTAACTGGCTCTTTGGAAGGGCTGCTTTCGGAAAGAATGGATGTAGATCTCCTGGGATCCTGGTTAGCTCCCACAGAGCGTTGTTATGAAAGAATAAGCCGGACCCTTAGCCATGTGGTCTCTCTCTCTCACACATACTCCTGTCATTATACCACTTGCCACGATGTGACAGCCAGGGGCCCCTCATGGAACCAAGAAGATGTTGGTGCCAAACTCTTAAACCTCTACAACTGGGAGCTAAACAAAATCCTTTTCTTTCTGAAGTACTAAGCATCAGGTATTTTGTAATAGCAATGGGAAACAGGCAAATACAAACTAGAAGACTCTGAACAAGTTTTGTGCCATGTTACTTCCCTTAGCATAGTAGTGCAGGCCCTAAAATCAGATTCAGAAAAAAAACATGCAGTTTTCATATACGATCTAGTTTACAAACCAACTCCACTTCTACGAAAGGAAATGAAAGGGCCCTAACCACTTTATCACACCATGACATTACTCTCTCGAATCGAACTACTTTCCAGTGTCCCCAGAAATACAGTCATAGTTCCCAGAGAGACAGAGTCCCCAGCGTAGCAAGAGTACTAAAAAAAGATAAATGCTGTTATTTTAGCTGATAATTTAGTATCATCATGGTCTTCAATAGAACTATCTGTGCAAAATGAAACATTAGAAGAGTATTTGGTTGTAAAAGCAATGCAGGATTAGGATTCCAGGACGTGCCTAAATTGTTTAGATTATCATTATCATAGCAATGAAAACACACAAAAAGTTTGAAAACTGGTCAGACCTCGTATTGGAGAAAGACTGGTTTAGAAACAGGCTTTATTAAAAGTGTAAATAAGGGTTAAAATGTATAATTCATATTGTGTAATAGGAAGAAAAGTCTAAAAGAGTAGAGGAAGTGGGAGGGGCAGGGGAAAGTTAAGAGGGAAAAGAAAAAATAAGTGAAAAGGAAAAACATGGAGGGGCTGAAGGTAGGGCTGGGAATGGGGAAAAATAAGAACCCGGTAAGTCATGCATAGGTACAAGATCCCAATGATGAGTGTAACTGTCTTGTATACCTGAAATGTACCAATAAATTTAATAAAGATAAAAAATAATGGGTCCATGAAAGAACTCAAAGTAACGAATTTTTGCCTAGACTTACGGGAGTATGATGCCTGATGCAGACACCTATTTTTGGGAAATATCAGTATTTGATGTACTACAAGTAAGGTGTGGCTCATTTCTACTCCCAAAAGCTAATTTACTACAAAGAGATCAAGGGCAAATTTGTAATAATTATTTGGATTTACAGCTATAGTTACTCTTTCCCAGTCTGGGATGGCTGGAAATGGACTTCTATACTCTCTAGGGAAAAAAGCCTTACAAAATTAAGGAAAATATCTACCACCAAACAGCACATTTTTAATTAACTAACCCATATATAGAATTTATGTAAAAGATGAAAGGAATTTAATCACTTATATATTTTTCACATTAAAAACGAGGCACACTGATACATGTAGAAAGCTTTGTCTAACACCATAGCTTGATTTGGTACTGCAATCATGGCTATTACTTGCTTCTTAAGAATTCATGGAAAAGCATCTTTTAAAGTATTATTCAATACAACTGAATAGCTATATACTTATACAATTATCAAGTAGACATACTGATAGTTACTAACTATACTTTCGTAATACTGTCTATATACCAATTGACTATAGTTTAAATCTCTGTTTTGGATTTGATTTATATCTGCAACATTAATAATTCTACTAAGTTGCCTGAATAAAAAAATACATTCTGTCAAATCACAAATCTACTGCCAAAATTAAATGCCATCCAAGTAAGTATGGTTTTGAATTTAGATTAATGGCTTTAAAGTAAATAAAATGTAAAATGGTTTAAATTAAATATTAAAGTGTACACTATATATATAGTGAAACTACATGTTTCAATTAGTGTTAAATGCTATTTGATCGTAGAATGAGTTGGATGGGACTATGGGGATCATTTAACTGAATTTCTTAATTTTGAGGTGTTATAACTGAAATCCTTGATCTTTTGAGGGCCCAGGTACACTACACTAGAACCAGTTTTCCAACTTGTCAGCCTAGAGTTCCTTTGTCAGGGCCGCATTGGTGTTTACTATGAAGATCAGAGTTAGTTACCATGGTCTCCACTGCCGCAGAAGTATTACTCAGCGGATAATACACTTACTGGCCTAAAAGAGAGGGTATATGATAATCCCCACAAAAAGCCTGATCCAACTCCTTTTCTCTGGATGACACCAAGCAAGCTATCAGAGTACACAGTGTTTTCCTTTTCCTAATTATAAAAATACGGACTTTGGTAATTTAGACTAACCTACTTCATTCAGTTGCTACACGAAGTGATAATAAAAATAATTCTAAAGCATACAGCATAGCTAAGTACAAAGTGAATGCTTAATAACAAGAACCCATCTCAACTATATTTAAACCAAGAAGCAATAACCACTATGAGTTATAATTAGGAAAGAGTACACATGAGCCACTGGGTGTCCTTACAACATCTGAACAAGTTAATGGCCCTGGACATCTAACAAGCTCTGGAGCTCCTCGGTTTTCTGAGTTTTTTTTCACAAACTAAGAAAGCATCTTCTTGGGCCGGGGGTTTAGTTCAGTGGTGCTGCTACCTTCCTCACTAGTGCAAGGTTCCAAGTTCGATCCCTGTTACCTTAAAAAAAAAAAAAAAAAAAGCATCTTCTTTTAGAAACTGTCTCTAGGTTCAGCTAATTATCAGCTGGGAACAAGTGAGAACTCTGATTTCTCAAAGAAACCATTGAATCCTAACCAGAGAGCAATACTCAGGGCCTCTTCTGTTGCTACTAAGATCTGAGGCATTTACTAAAATTTCATCCTGTAACTGATCTATGCAGAGCAGAAACCCTGCAAAATATTTTTCCCTAATAGTAAAATATAGTTTCCCCGGTGACATGCAAAATTGGACAGCTTGAGCTGACCTTTAAAAAGAAAATAAAAACTTAGCAACTGTATTCTCTTACATAAGAAATAGATCTTGTGACTGGAAAGGGTTGGGAAGAATCAGTAAAGAGGTGTTAAAAGTGGTGCAGCAGGCAAAGTTTTTGAACAAAATGAGGATACATTATGTATAGAAAACAGACTAAGGACTGAGGTGTAGCTCAGCAGGATAACACCTGCCCAGCATACAGGAGGCTCTGAGTTTGATGCTAGTTTTCTCTTTTGTGCTTGTCTGTTTTAACATGGATTCATTACGATGTATGTAAAAGTGTTACTTTTTATGGAAAAAAAAATAGTTCTTGTTTGGGTCTCTTCTATTAAAGGGAACAAGGCACCGTGATGTCCACATCAAAACTGAGGCAGGAAGGCTGGAAATGTTAACAGTTACGACAGGAAAGGGAAATGGATCCAATACTTGGTACTAGTCTCAAACGCTACTTGTCTGGGGCAGCCACTCTGCGCGAGCTTCCCCCACCCCCGTAAATACTAAAGAGCGAGCTGTAAATGATTTCCGAGCATTTCCGAGCATATACTCAGCATGCATTTTTTTTCCACCTATGGTTTTCATTTCTGAACTGTACGTCTCCATCTCAAATTTAAACAAGCACTGCTTTCAGTGTTTAATTACAATTTAATGGAAATACTACTTGCATTCAAATGAGCTTTTGGTTTGCACATCACGGACGTGCATCCAAGCTATTGTGTCATTATAATCTCATGTTATAATGGCTTCATAATGCAAGTCCCTGCAGGGTTGAATTAGTAGTTTCCTATGGTAATCGCCCATCACTATAATATCATAATCACATAAGCACGGTCCCCACATGCTTCCACTGCAATCATTTTGACATTGTAAGAGCGTTTTAATAGTATTAGCACAGATTCTCCAGAGAAATCATCTCATCGTCACTGCATTACCATAGAAGATGAATCGTGAGGGAGCCGAAATGTGGTGACACGAGAGTTTAAGAACAAAGTGATGTCTCCCATCAAGGCATTTCCACTTCGCAAAGGGTCACTGCGTTCTGCGGCAGGATCAGGTCCCCACGTCACCTTGACTAAGCAGACATCCTTTCCTCAGATAATTTTGTCTCTTTGCTTTGCATTCACACCCCAGTAATAAACTGGCTCAGTCCCCTCTGTGGGATTGAAAGAAAAAGCAGACTTGGCTCCTGTCTTTAAGTAGTTTACAGTTTGATCCGTTTTACAACAAATTATCTACGGCCTTTAGATAAACATAATGAGTACTCTGACGATGAACAAAGTACTCTCAAGTCAGTGCCGCTGCCTAGGGGTAAGAGCAACCAAACTACGTTTTCCTGAGCAACGAAGGTGTAATGAGGAAGTTAAAAGTTTACAGGTAATAATTATAATGATTGCGTGGCAGAAATAGGGTGCATCTCACTAGGATTCTGGCCAGCAACTTTTATTCACTAAAGATGCTAATAGTAGACACAGGCACAGCCCCACTCAAGAAGGGAGCCAGAACAGGATAGAACGTGCTCTGGCCTGACTATAACTCCCACAGGACTGACGCGGGGAAGTGCTGAGGCCGTGAAGAGCTGAGCCCTCGTGGGACATGACTGGGCCATGATCGCCCCCAGGAACGGATTATTCCGCTCTCGGCAGTGGGTTGCTTCCTAAGAGTGCACTGTTTTACAAGCTTGAGCGTGGCCCCTGCCTGGTTTCTGGCTCTCACCCCCCTTCCATCCACACTCGTCTATATACACCTCTTTTTTTTATATCTTACCCAGCCTCCGATATTTTGCAACAGCCACAGGCATGGACTGATACAGGGAGGCAACTTCTTCTCCTTTAGAGGGACCTCGCCTGTTTTCAACGCAGAGATGCTAGATCTTCTTGTTTCACGTTCAGAGAAGTGTTAGCAAGCTGTCTCGTGAGGCATCAGATCAAAGACCGGAAGGAAGAAACTCCTGCTCAGAAAAGCACTGCCAACCCCCAACAGTCTCCTCGGTTCACTTGCCCTAGTTGAAAACACCATGTAAAATGACCGTCACGTCTCCGTGACAAATGGCATGCACTGCAGAGACTGGCAGGATATTGTGTGCACCTGAGGGGCCGCTAATCTTCTGGTATTCTCTGAGGACACCACCAGAGAATTGCAAACGGATTATCATAGCTCACAAAGCATCTCCTCCTCTGGGCAATGTTTAAGTGAGGACAACGTCACAGCCAATATTCAGCACCAGGCCTACCCTGTAGTGGGCATTCTATAAATGTTCATGAGAAGATAAATGAATTAACGTGACTGGACAGAATGCACAGGTTTCAGAGCTGCTGTGGGTCTGAAAACAGAGGGAACGGATTTGAAATATGTACTTTCTGGTAGCATTAAAAGCAGAAGAATTAGCAACTGGCAAATCGTCTTGTATTATTAAAGACTTGCTTAGCTTCTTGTTTGCGGCGTGTCACAGCATTCTGAGGAATAATGGTCACTAATTTTCCCTTTCTTGGATTGTGTGGGCCTGGGAGATCTCAGAATTACTCTGAGGTTCAGTTTCGGAAAGGCAGTAATAATGCTTTTTTAATTGGAACACAGTAAGGATGAAGACGTGCTCTCCGAGTGCACAAAGCAACTTTTACCAACAAGCTGTGGGGCAATATAAACCTATTACACCAACCAAATTAGCCGTCCTTCTTTTGGAACTTATTAACTTCGTAGGTGAAGTCTTTGTGGCAGTCGCTGTTGTGTTCTTTGAGTTCTTGTCGAGATACTGCAAGGAATTAAGCTCTCACTTCTTAGTTTATTCTTTATCACGGTAACTCACTTCATACATTCTTAGGTATTAATAACTATACATATGTTCATCAGTTTTTATTATAATCACAGATTCAGAATCAAGGATTTGGAATGCTTACATCCACGTATACTTGTCTTAAGAACACAAATTGTATTTGTTACATCAGTATAAATTGGCACAGCTTAGAAAAGTATCTAGGCGGACTGGGGATTTAGCGGTTCGGTGGCCTGCCTTGCAAGCGCAAGGACCCCAGTTCAATCCCCGGTACCCAAAATAAATAAATAAATAAACAAAAAAGAAAAGCAGGCGTTTCTTCTCTCTTTCAAATATACTAAAGGAAGCAGAAATAATTTCTGAGTCAACAGGCTAATTTTCAAATTTGGTAAGTTAATATTTTATTTGATACAAATGATAGCTATAAATTTAGGTATCACCAAAAATTAATGTCAAAACCTACTGTGATAATGGACCCAGGCTGGACAGCATAATGATTGTCTGAACATATTCGTCCTTCTCCGAGAGGAAGAAAGACTAGAACTTGGCCAACTGTATAAATGCTGCCGATAAAGTCAAAATGCTAAAACTGTGTCTCTGGACAAATGCATCTGTGGAACTCAGTTTTCTCCTTAATGAAACAGAGAGTTAAAGTGATCGCTAAAGTCCCTTTCAGATACAAGGTCTACAAGTCTATGTGGATAGAACGTCACAGCTTCTCCCTGGGTTCAGTTTATTTAAATATTAAATAAACAAGGACTCATGTGTAGTGGCAAATCAGACCGAACAGTTCTACACAAGGAATATGAAACCTACCAATGTCTTTCTCTATGCGATTTTTTTTTTCTTTTTTCTTTTTGGCTTTTCTGGTACCAGGGATTGAACTCAGGACCTTGTGCTTACCAGGCAGGGGCGCCACAGAGCTAACTCCCTGGCCCTACGCATTCTCTTTTGATGTCCCATTAGGCAAACCCCACTCAAGCAAACCATGTTGCAGTCTTTACTATCAACTTACTAAAACAGCAGATTATCACTAACAGATGAATGAAATGAAAACATTTCACAACCCAGCAGGTCCAGATTGTTATTATCAGCCTTTATATGGCTTGTGAAAAAGAATAAAACAGAGGCACAAGTATAAAATAATGACGGCTTTATTAGCCCTCAAATATATGATGCTGTCCTAAAGAACTGAAAACCATTCGTTATTTCTCAAATAATAGCTAAAATCATCCATTAGCAATCCACACATATATACATAAAAATATAGTTTTTACAATTTCTAATAATTGCAGAACAAATACAGAACTTTTACTGAAAATTCTGTGCCAAATGAACAACTAAGAATTATTTTTTTTCTTTAGTGGATAGTGATATAAATTTAAAAAATTAATAATCTGCTTGATCTTGTCAGCATTTTTATTTAAACAGTTTGGTGTATATTACAAAAGCAGTTTAAAATGGTTTTAGGTGGTATACATGAATTATAAAATGTTTTAAGCAATTTTTTTTTTTGGTGTTGGGGATCAAACTTGGGACCTTCCGCTTGTGAAGCACGTGGCAGAACCACTGAGCTAAATCCCTGGCCCTTAAGCAAGTTTTTATTTATTTTAATGTGCTCCAGGAAAACCAGAAATAAACCTTGAAAGCCACAGATAGTGCTGAAGAAAAAGCTAACATTATAAAGTAGGTTGGTTTAAAAATGAATATTAATTAGTAGTAAAGGTAGCACATAGGCATAGCAGATGTCGCTGAAGAGGATTTGAAAATTAATCAAGTTTTATGAGAAGTGGTGAAGATTAAAGGGTCTAGCAACATCTCTACAATGTTTTGTAACCCACTGTTAATTTTCTTTGGCCTGTTAAAGGATTAACTCCTACCATCCCCGTCAAGTCATCAGAAATATAATCTGGACTGTTAATTAGGCAGAGAAATCCATTATCCAATTCCAACTCACAGACCTTTTTATTGATCCTGTAATTGTTGACATTACTTTAAATGATGTTGGTTTAAAAATATAAATGTGACATGGCGTATACTGAATATGGATCAAGGCATTATCGTTAGACACAGTACTGCTACTTATCAAGCTTTCCAATATTTGTAGAGTAAAACTCTAAAGTTTAATACATTATTATTCTTTATGTAGAAAGGACATATAAGAAACTCTCCTTGGTGTTAGGTGCTTGGGGGCTGGTTATAGCTCAGTGGTAGAGCACAGTCTTAGCACACATGGGGCCTTGGATTCACTACTTAGCACCACAAATATAGCAAAGTGAAAAATTAAATTGTTACATTATAGAGGAATAAGTTATGTAAACTTATTTTTGGCCAAGGCATTACTAACAAAAATTCAAATAGAGTGGAAACAGGGTCATGGAAAAAAATTACAATGTCACAACATAAAGCATTATGAAAATCCCACATAAAATCTTTTATAACCCTAATTTGGTCTTTCAAAATATCAAGAAATTTAGAAACTAATCCTTTGGTAACAGCGAAAATAATGAGTAGCAAAGAAGTATTGCAAATGCTAAGAAACTACAGATGTTCTTTTATGAGTTACAAATCTAAGAATTAAATTGGAAATCCACAAGGCCAATAGACCTTAATAGAGTCATCCTGGAGATCGTTTCATCTTGAAACTGTTAGCTTGGCCTATTTTGATCCCTCTCGCCAAATACACTGATGGACAAAAAGCGAAAGGATGATAAGCCTAAGAGGAACGAGAAATGTCAAAGCAGAGCATTGCAATTGTATTCGCAAGAACATTCTCCTTTATGTGCATCCTGCCAGACCGAATATGGCCGCAAGCTCAGCCCCAACCCCGCACACACTTGAAATAGCAGATTCTTCGCTACGGATGCACAGAGCTGCTGCCAAAGACCTTGGCACACAACACACGGAGAGGGTGCCCTTGAACGTGCACGTCACTGAATGACGGGAGGGGGCAGGTTCAAGCAAGGTGGCGCAGAAATAAGAGAAAGTCTGCATCCGGCCTGGGATCTGTGCAGAGACGCGGGTGAGACTGTGAGGGAGACCCACGGTATAGTTTCCAGACCTAGAGGTGGAGGCTGAGAGAACTTGGATAGGCACTGACCGCAGGAGGTAGAGAATGACTCTTCGGAAGCGCACTCTTGCCTCATGTCAGCCTCCTGTAACAGCAGAGGACTTTTCATAGAAATTATCGGGTAGCGGGCACTAGCCAGGCACAGTGCATTGGAGGCAAGCGGCCCCTTCTTACATTCTATTTCCCCCCTCATTCAGTTTATTGGTACGTTTAAAGCAAACAGTGCAGTTACATTCATCACTGGGCTCTCGTACCTTCACATGATGTGTCTTGGTTCTCGTTTTTTCCCCACACCCCTGCCCCCTTCACCCCTTCACCCTTCCCTATTTACAAAGACTTTGTTTCCATTTTTCCCTTCTTTCACGTTTTTTCTTTTCCCTTATTTCCTTGCCCCTCCCCTTCCCACTTCCCCTTTAGCCATTTTCTTCCTATTTCACCCTCTCAATGATACCACTTGAACCTTACTCACACTTTTAGTTTTTCACACCAGAGAAACTATTTGCTGCTTACTCAAGTGTGTCCTATTTATCTCACTTAAGAGTACCGCCTCAGTGTGTATCCATTTAGCTATACATGTTACTAGTCCCTTCTTAAATTCTTGCATTCAGTGGTTTTCAGCTCTGGCAAATGAACAGGATCCCAAGTCAAAGACTGAGCTTGCAGAGGCTGCAGCCTCGAAGTCTAGGAAACTCTCTTAACAGGCTGTAAAGCCCTGACTCATGGGACTACTGGACATATTACATGTGAGAGAATGCTAATACACGTCTCAAATAATCCAGACCAAAGCTAGGACAGACACTTCTGCAGCCATCCTTTGATACACATTTCAACAGTACTTTTCTGCAGAGCAACTGGTAGAGCCATTCTACTTGTACGGACATTGTCTAACACCTGCATATGCACCTCATTTAATCTGTTCTTGAAAACGTGTCAAATTCTGTCTCACAGGAGGCTATGTATTTATTCATTTCTTCTTTTTTAAAAATGTTTTAAGCCTTTCTCATATGGATATTTTCAAAAGCTCACAAATGAAAGAACGGTATACTGAATCCACCACGCAACATGAACAATAACTTCCAATCTGCAATAGTCTTACAAGAGAAAAATGCTCTGCAACTTATTAAAACCACTCATCAGTTACCTTGAATATTACTACCAGACTCTTACCTACCCATATAGCAATCCTCTAAGGAGCTTTGGCTAGTAATTTACCACAAAAAAATTTCTTTTTCAGGATTGAAAAAAACCAAAACAAAACTCTGATTCTATTCTGAAGGATTGAAAAGCTTTCCCGAGTCTACACTACTATGCACAGCAGATATGGACTGATAATGGGGAAATTGTTCTTTTATTCTCTCCCATTTCCCAGTATTTCCTTGAATGTAAGAACTTCGCCAGGTCCTTGGGCTCACATCTTTCTGCAAGGACTTTTCTGCTTCCTTAGACAATCCCAGGTGATAATACAGGGGACGGTAATGCCCAACATATTTCAGTGATGATGCCATCTTCCAGGGGGACAGCTGAGACAGGAGCACAGCATACTCGATAGCTGTCTGCCCTTTTTGATAATGTGATGATAGGACTAATCACAGCAAGTTTTTTATTCAGAGTACAAATTTCGAGTAAAAATAGCTGCAAGTTGTTAAAGAAATATTTGGATGACTGTATTCTGGACAGGAAGCTATATTTGGTTAAGCACATTTACTGGTTAATAATAAACTTTACCTATCCAGTTTAACAATGTTGCTTCTGTTTTTATTTCATTATTTCAGTGTTTCATCTGCAAACCAAGGAGAGAGGCCTCATGAGAAGCTAACTCTGCTGACATATAGACAATTGTTTCCTATCTCTTTAACCAAATTTCTGTTATTTTAATCCATTTAGTTTATGGTATAAATGAGACATGTAAAAATGTGCAAGTGTAAGAATGAGATAACTTTGAGAGTTTATGACAATATTCAAAATATTTGTTAAAATATTACTAGCAAGCAACATCAAGAAAATTTTTGTTGGTACACAATAGTATTGAGGATTTTGTGGACCCAATGGACATTAAATTAATAATATTTATCAATTTTCTGTTCCAAGTGCTTTTCAAATATTGCACCAAGTAATTACCCTATTAAGTCCCTGCAAAATAAGCCATCATTAGTCCAGATTTAGTGAAAAGGGCTAATAATTACTATTTTAACAGTTTTTACAAAGACAGTATTTACACAACTGCAAACACCTCACTCCCCTTTAATGAGTATGGAGCAGATAAAATAAAAGGCTGACTAGCTATGTGAATTCAGTGGAGTACAGAAATGACTAGCATCTAAAAACCCAGGACCTGGGAAAATAAAGGATTTAATATGCAAAGCGGAGACCCAGGTTGGCAGAAGGCTATTTATGAATATTGTCAATACTCAGTATGGCAGACTGACAACAGAGAATCTTTGGTCATGCCCTGAACAACATAATTCATCACACCAGGGCTTGGGGCCATCCTGTCCAAGCAATCTATCATCATCATATCACTCAACAGAGTGAGCCAAGGGGAGGACTTTGATGGTTATCCTCTGGGGAGCCTGGATTTATGGCCAGTGGCCCTCAGAATGCTGCTCAGCTCTGCCCGAAGCAAAATGCTCCCGGCTTCACTTCTGTCTAAGCCACAGTAAAAGAGCGAACATGCTTCCTCCATCATGTTGAGAGCAAAACCCAAGTCTGATCCTCTTGGTTCTGAAAAAAGGGAGTCAGAAAAATCATATTTAAAATATTCTTTCATGCTGCATGGAAAAAGAAATTAGTCAATGGTGAGTATGGATGGTTCGTTTCAAATGTCCCTTGGTAACCAACCAACTTCTGAAATGTATCCATTGATAAATACATTTGGTGAGAATCATCTCTTCACAACTCTCGTGTAAACACTATCTTGGAAAACATGGCAGTATACCGAAATTAAAACAATACACACACACACACACACACACACACACGCATATATAGTTTCTCAAACTAAACTTGAAAATTTTAGTCTCTACCTTTTCCTGACCCTTTATATATTGATTTTATACTTTAACACCAACCTCCCTCATAAAATATAATTAAGCATCTAGGGGTGTTTTTTTTTTTTTTTTTTTATACCGGGGATCAAACTGAGGACCCTGTGCTTACAAGGCAGGCACAGCACTACTGAGCTAAACCCCCAGCCCTTTCTTGCCATTTCTGATGAAAAATCACAAAGCTGGTCATGTGCTTTGGTGCACACCTGCAATCCCAGCTACTCCAGAGGCTGAGGCAGGAAGGACTGCAAGTTAGAGGCCAGCCTGGGCAACTTGGTGAGACCCCACATTGAGCAGGCAGAAATGAAACAGTCAGAACCACAAACCCGTTTTATGTCAAGTGGCCAGGTGAAGCCAGATCTTTCATTTCTCTCCTTTTCTTTGCTCTTACTTTCTTGAGATAAGCTCCCTATGCATGAGACTGGTATTATAAAAATCTTACTGGAAAAACCTATACTATTGAAAATACACAAGAAAGAAGTGATAAAGAACACAGGATGAAGCGTATTTGCTGTATGGAAGCAAATATTCAATAACCCCTTCAGTCAAGTTCCCGGAGCCCCTGAGGGAGCGTAAAGTTTAAGCAGGAACTTTTAGTACAGCTGCTAAGTGCTTTATATGTTTTACTGGGATAATTAAGGCATTCGAAGGGAAGACTCCTTGTAGATTAATACTTCAAAGTACAAGGAAGCAAGGGTGGACCCTGTCCACATTCATCCAGTATCACAGAGTTCACCATTTTATCTCCAAGCTGAGTTAAAAGAGCAATCTTGAAAATACCTGCAGAGGAATTCTCAACTTACTATAACCACAGCGACCTATGGCCAAGCCCCCAACCAGGAAGGGAAGAAGTGCCCAGGTCTGTGCTTCCGGAGACTAACCATTCCCTCTGTCTGTGTGTTCTTATGTTCTCTCCAGTCCTATCTGGCTCAAAATTTAACTCTTCCCACTTCAAGTCAAATTACATTATTTTTTTCCCCCAGAAATGCTCTTCATTGCAGCCATATTAAAAGCGTTTTCTGCCCTTTCTGGGGAAAGGAAAGCGTGAACAGTGAAACTTAGCTGTTAGTAAGTTACCCACAGAACATACCCTTTCCTGGTTTTCCTCCTGTCTTGCTTTGAACCGATCCTCTCTGCTGCCTCTAAATGTTGGGCCCCTTGGAACTGAGTCCAAAGTCTTGCTCTCCGTTTATATTCTGTCCCTGGGCCTTTGCACCCATCTCTCACAGCTTCACGTATCCTGACCAGCGACTCCCACATAATTATCCAGATGCCCCTTCTAAGCTACAGTCTGTTTACTCCCGCTCATATGGCAGTTTCTTGTTCTTAGTCCATTTCTGTGTTGCTTAACAACAACAAAAACCGAGATGGGCTTAGCCCATAGTTTTAGAGCCTGAAAGTCCACGACCAGGAGGTTCCACCTGTCCAGCCTCTGGTGAGGACTTCTGGCTATGTCACGTGGCAGGTGGCATCTCAAAGCAGGAACAGCTGTGACAAGTGGACCAGCGGGGGGGTGCAGAAATGTGCAGACTTCTCTAGTGCCACAAGAACTAACACACTCCTGTAAGCAGGTCTTAAAGCCTTTCCAGGTGGTGTCCCTGTGATCTGATCCCCTCCCAGAAGGCTGCTCGCTTTAAAGTTCCACTGTCTCTCACTACTGTGACATCGAGGACCAGGCCTCTACCATGTGAACTGCTGAGGACAAACCACATCCAGAACTCAGCCACCAGACTTAGGGACAGGCAACCTCGATAGTGCCCTTCCTCAACTTCCTGCTCCTTGGCTTTCATACCCTGGGCGCCTCCCTCTCACACTGCACTGAGTCTGGGATGTGTGACCAGCAGCATAAGCCACAGTATGTCCCTTCTGTGTCTGGGCTCTAAAATGGCCACAGCTTCCATCTTGGGCTCTCTTTCTCCCTTGGATCATTCACCTTAGGTGAAGCTACATTGTAATCAGCCCTGTGGGGAGGTCTACACAGCGAGGAGCTGAGGTCTCCAGCCAACAGCCATGTAGTTTATCAGCAACCATGGGAAAGAACTCAGAAGCAGTTACTTTAGCCCCTATCACGTCTTGTGACTAGGACCCTGGTTTTTATTTCCTATTGGTCATGGGGTAGATGTGGGATATACAAAGTGTAGGGTGGCCTAAGGGTTAAGGGCACAGGCTTTGGAGTCAGAAAAAAATATGTATCTTTTCCACCCTTAAACTTTCCAGCCTTGTGGTGTAAGCTTTCTACACTTTAACCAGAAGCAACCAACTCAATCACATCCAACATTCAGACCCCCAGAAACTGTGAGACAATAAACAGTTTAACCTGCTAAATTTTTGGAATTTTTAAATGTAGCAATAGCTAACTAATTCACACCATACAGATTTAATATGTACCAAAGAGAACGTTCTCTCCGACTCTGAGCCCCAATTTGTTCTTTAACCTTCCTTTGTTTAATAACTGGCAGTGACAACCTACTCAGTTTTCAAGCCAGCAAACTAAGAACCATCTTTGACTTTTCCTTTTTTCTCACATTCACATTCAATAATCAGCAAGTTGCGAAATCCAGATCCAAAATATTTAACATGAATCCATTCATTTGATAAATATGTATTAAGAGTCTACTTTGCATACGACGTGAGCATCAACAGCTGCTGAAGAAATCGTAGTAAACAAAACAGGCACCACCAACCCCATGCTTGAGTACTTGACATTTTTATTCTAGGGAGTAAATAATTACTTACAAATAAAGCATATAGGATCCCCTAGGGGACAAAGCAATATGGGGGGAAAATAAAGTGAGTAGGGTGGAGATGACCAGGGTCTGCAAGTGCTACTTTAGACCAGCGGTCAGGGAGGTGCTACCAAAAGTGGTGTCTGAAAACTCCATTTTCTCTGTCTCTGCCACCGCTACCCTAACCAGAGCCACCGTTGACTTCTGTCTGGGCTTCATCAGAGTCACTTCGTGCTTCTCCCCTGCCTAAAACCCCTGAGTGGCTTCCCACAGCTTTCCATGAAAATCTTAAGTACTCATCAGACTGCAAAGCTTCGTACAACCTGGTCTCAGCCAGCTCTCCAGTTTCCCCTTGAACCAATCACCCAAGCCCTAGTCACTCTATCCTTCTGGAAGTTTCTAGAACATACCAAGTTCTTTCATGCTTCCTCTAACCGTTTAGGCCTCAATGAAAAGAACAAACATCTTTAAGCCCTTCTCATCCTCTGACTGCCCGATTCAGGAGTGTGCCTTTAGTCCCTAAGTGTGGTGGGGCAGACTTGTGATATAAAAAGTGCAGGCTGGCCTAAGGGATAAGAGCGCAGGCACTGGAGTCAGAAAAACAGATTTCTCCCCACCTTTAAACTTTCCAGTATTGTGGCTTAACCGTTCTGTGTCTTAACTTTCTTTTCTGCACCAGGAAATCTTTCAACGACCCAGACCCCACCCCTGGCAGTTAGCTTTGACTGTGAAAAACTATAGGTGTGCGCATTCCTATTAGGACTCTGAAGTCAAGGAATTGATATAGAATATATTTTGCTTTTTTACTCCAAAAAGCTATATTCCATGCTTTGGTAACTTTTACAACACTAAATCAACATCCAACCTCCACAAATACAAACGTAACTTCAAGTTGCACTCTGTGACTCTGGAGTTTGAATTATCCTTTTAAAAGTGAAATTCCTGTCAACAGCCAGCAAGCTTTCCGATCTCTCTCCAGGGCACTGAGGGTTCTTGGGAGGGGGCTGGTTATTTCTGAAATTACACCAGGCCTTGAGGACAACTGCTGTGCGTGTCCACTGTCTATGTAAAATGAAATGGGACAGGGTGTCCTAAGTCCTCAGATTCTTTTCTTCCTCTGTGACAAAGGAAGGCGACGATCCTTCAGGACAGGAATAAATGCTAGTCAGTCCCCCAGTCTGCTGGTGATTTAGGGGCGAATGCACCAGTGTTTCTAACCCAACGCGCAAGTTCTCCTTCGGGGGTTCTCCTCGCAGGCATCCCAGCACTCAGGACGTCTCTAGAAAAACCCAACACCGAGCTGTACCCGCTTCACTCGCATCCAAGGGGAGGCGCACACAGGTGGGCGGAAAACCCCAGGAGAGAAGAACCGAGGGGTGGTAAAATAAGAGGCCGAGGCCCAGAGGCGGGAGGTCAAAGGCTACAGGGAGGCAGATCTTTTGCAGAAGCGAAGGCAGGGGGCCAAGGAGCAGGAAGCCGGCGCAGGCGCCCCCCAACCAGCACGCAGCCGCAGTCGCAGCC
>NW_022900949.1:26060656-26113369 GCF_012274545.1 Fukomys damarensis
CCTGGGGGATCCAGCCCACGCCCAGTAGGTCCCGGCCCCGCCCCGCCCTCGGGTGCGCTCAGTCTGGACCCAAGCCAGCTGCAGGCCTACCCCGTCGCAAGGCTGGGCCTGCAGCTGCAAGGTTTTTTTTTCTTGGGCTGAGAGCCCACTTACTCTGGGCTAGAGTCTGTTACAGAGAGATAACCCCAAATATCCTGGAAGGAGAGGTTGTTTTCCTCTTTCTGCTTTGGCCGGTTTGAATTAGGGACTCCACCCAACCAAGGGAAAGCCATCAGCTGCGTTCTCCCCAGATCCCCGCTCTCATGGGACAACCTGATACCTTGGGGCCTGCAGTAGCTCTTAGTTTTCTCCAGGGACAACGACCCTCCAGAGACGGTGTCATCACGGACCTGCGTCCCGGTCCTTCACACACAGAACCTTGCGCTTGCCGTCCCAGTTCTTTTTTGTTTCGTGTTCCTGGGCCTGAGTTTCCTCTTCTTTAGTACTGGCTGTACCGCAGTACTTCATGGGGATCCGTGAAGGCAGGGTTGGTGAATACGGGTGCAAATCTGCAAATCGTGGTACGAGAAGCGGTGGTCACAATAGAGTAAGACCTTTCAGTATTGCACCATCATCAGTTTTATCCCAAATGCCAAGAAAAAAAGTGCGGGTGGGAAGATCCAACAGAAGCCATTTCAAAGGGAGGGAAAGATTCCGTAATAATTGAGGACACGTGCTGAGGCAAACGAGGCCGGCTCTGTAACGGGTATATGGTAACTTGTTAGAGTTTTAGAGAAGCCTGCAAACGGGAGGAGTTATACCCCTGCAATTAACAGACCCCCCCCAAAAAAAAAGACCTAGAGAAAGAAATACCTTGTTTGAGCAGGACTAGAATCTGGGTCCTTCTTGGTACTATAGAAAGAGGCCCTTTGCGAGGAGGCTGGGAGGCTGGGGGAATAAATCCATTTAAGGCCAAAAAAAGAGAACAACGTGTCTTCTTTTCTTATTTAAAATAATTTCATTTTTGTTTTTCAAGGAGCGTAAAAAAGCATGAGAAGTTATTGAGAAAAGAGCGTTGCTGGCAGGGAGAAGATTTTGGGGAGCACAATGGGTCTTAGGGAGCCTGCCTGAGTAAATCCTAGGCACGGGGATGGGATGACAGCAGGGCCCGAGGATAGGACGGAAGAGAGTAAATGTGGAGAGTACGAAGTGCAGAAGCCCGACAAGTCCTAGGAGAGTTGGAAGTTCCTAGAGTGACTGGGGCTCACACTGAGATTGTATAATGGACAGACGGATCGGATGGAGGGAGGCTTCCGGGGCGATGTCAGCGCCGCCTCGATTGTGCCTTAAATGGGTGCCTGACAATGGTTATCAAAGAGAGGCCTACCGCTCCATTATTTATAATGTTATGCATTTCAGCGGTGCACGTCGCCAGACATGAAATTATACACAGAGTTCACGTTAGAAAATGACTTCGGGTTTGCTTTATGGAAGTTTAAATTCTCAAGGTTTGTGATGGATTTCATTTGCAGGCCCTTATTTCTGTGATTTTTATTCTTTAGAAAGGCATTGCTTAAGAGAAACTACTCCAGACTGTATTTCTCTTTGAAAGAAATAGCTGCGAAAAGCCTTCAAATTAATATGCAAAAGATTTAGATCGGAACTTTATCAAACTACTGTGAATAGGTATGCTCCAAGGGGCAACAGCAGTGGAAAGCCTTTTAGCATACTGTATCTGATTATACCCTCTTTGTACATGGCGAATTACTAATGCACTACTGTTAAGCACCAAATGCTATTGTGTTTTTAAAAAATAAGTAAGATGAACTTTCTTCAGCATTGGCCTCAGAATGGACCAGCTTTGGAGACAGGTGAGCAAGAATGGGTGAGAAATATTTTTCACGATGTTCTACAGTCAAAAAATAATAATCTGGCATCAAACTTGAGCCCAATTTAATTTTTTACTCTTTCCTCCTGGAGAAACTTAACTTCAAACTGTGTTTTGAAACCTAGAACACCAATGTTCTATCTTATGTCTGTAATGAAATGCCAATGTTAAAAATCACATTATTAAGGCACCAAAGGTTGCCAGATCAATCTCTTAGTTAAGGGTTTAGTTCAAATACACTCTCGTTTCTGTAGTACTTGCTTTTCATTTTCATAGTTTCTTTGACTTTTGACAGTACCTGTCCTCAGAAACACTAAATCGGCAGAGAGAATGAAATCAAAGCCAAACATTGAAAGTCCCTTGCTGTTTAGGTTAAACGTGCAAGTTTTCATCACTCTAGCCACTTGTTTTAAATATTTACACAAAAATTAATCTGTAGAAACAATTTAGAGAGGATGAACCATAAAGCAGTCTACATAATTATCAGATAGGCAATAGAAAAGGAGCAGAGCTAAAGACGTCAGTTCCTTAAATGGTGTCGCCATCGGGTTTTAAGTGTTAATTAGCAGCTAACACAGTGGAGCGGAGACGTTCTTTCCTTGAATGTTGGGCATGGTGTGATGCACCATTCCTGTTATTTCTGGAAAATCTATTAGATAGTGTGATGTCTCCCCAAAAGTTCATTTGTCCAAAAATGGTGCTGGCTGGTGGAGGGTGCTGAACTCATCAGAGGATGAATCCATTGACAAGTTCATGGCTGAATGGCTGTTTGCAGGTGGGGTCTGATGAGAGGGGTGGGTCACGCGGTGTGACTTATGTGGGTGTGTTCTTGTCTGTGACCCTTCCTCTGTTAAGCAGCTTTGGTCCGTTGTCCCCTTGTTCCATTCCCTTTCTGCCTTAGAGTCAGCTGGCCGTGGACTGAACCCTCTCTGAAGCTGTGAGCCAAAGTAAACCTCTCCTCCTTTAAGTTGTGTCAGGCATTTTCTTCCAGCAACTGAAAAGTGACTAATATAGTTAGCAGTGTCTACAACAGAACATTAAGCACATACTTTTCCAATTCAATTTCTACTCTTTATATTCTCCTTGAACACATCAAACAATTCAACACATTTTATTACTTTGTTTAATAATGAAGCAAAGGCAAAATGAAATTAAAACTATGCCGATTTTTAAGGAGGACATTGAAAGCGCATCATCCTCCCATGAGCAGAACTTCTAGAGGGGGCAATGTCCTTATCGATAAGTTATTTTACAAGATTTTGTAGGTAGATACTGATTATGTTTGTCTTAAAAACAGCATGCAGTTCTTCAAAGAATTAAACATTGAATTAGCATGTGATACAGCAATTGCTCCTCCTTGTATAAGTCCAAGAAGTGAAAGCAACAACTTGAACAGATATTTGTATATCCATATTCAAGATTCTTTGTAATCCCTGAAAGGTGGAAGTAACCCAAATGTCTACTGACAGATTTAAAAAATCGTGGCAGTATATGCAGTGGCATAGTATTTAACCTTAAACTTGGATGAGCCTTGAAGGCAATGTACCAAGTGAAGTCAGGCTCAAGAAGTCCAATGTTGCTGAGCGTGGTGATGCACGCCTATAATCCCAGCCCTTGGGAGGCTGAGGCAGGAGGATCACTGCGAGTTCGAGACCAGCCTGGGCTACACAATGAGTTCCAGGTCAGTCTCAACTAAAGAGTGAGACCCTGTCTCAAAAAAAAAAAAAAAAAGTCCAATATTGTATTATATTACTTATATTAAATGACATGCCTAGAATTGTCAAATTCATAGACACAGAAGGCAGGGTGGTAGCTGCTAGGGGTAGGGGAAGTTACTTAATAGATAAGGAATTTCAGTTTATAATGATATAATTCTACAGAGTTAGATGGTGTTGATAGTTGTCCAACACTGCGAAATGTACTTAATGCCATTTAAAAATAGCTAAAATGTCAACTTTATTTTATGTACATGTTCTTGCAATAAAAGATACTTGACTTTAGACAGTTGTTTGTATATTATAAGGACTTGAATTACATTTAAAAATATACTAGCATTTTTTGGTGTTAAATACAGGCCATACTTCAAAGTTATATTATTGTTAACTTTAAAGAGAACTTGTTAATTGACTTATTTTTTTTTCTAGCCAGCCAGCTTTTTTGGCATTTGTGATAAGGATTCAATTGTATTTGAAATCCATGTCTAAATCCCATGCCTCCCCTCCACACACACATAGCTGTACTACATTTCCCAGACTCCACTGCAGTTTAGGTGTGGTCCTGCCACTGAGGGCCAACCACTTGGTTATGGTGGAAGTAACAAGTGCCTTCCAGACCTGGCCCATCAAAAGAACTCCCAATCAGCCACCATCTTGCTCTCTTTGTCTATCTGTGAGCTGGATGAAAAGTCACTAAGATTTGGAGATTAAGTATCTGTTACAGCAGATAGTTTACCCGGATTAATGGTACCCACGTGCAAATTGAAAACTACCCCCCTTAGCCAATCATTAATAGCTCCTATTAAATGGCTTCCACAGTGGTTTCCAAATCCTTGAGAGAATTAGTCATGCATTAGAGGCATCTATTAGCACACAATAATGTGATTACTGATCTTTAATAAACACACTGTAGAGAATTAGGTTGAATAGAATGAATTAAATCTGAAAATGTCAGCAGGGAAGCTGTTCATTAACTGTTAAATCTGTGTTTATCTGTGAAGAATGCCAGATGAAAGTTTTTCCAGTATTGAAAAACAAAGCAGCGTGGACTTGAACCAAACAAATGTAAAATAACTTGATTTTTTTCTTTAAACAACATGAGTATTTTCTTTGCATTTGGAGATCTTTAAAAAATTTTACATCAAACTAATTTAAAATTTTAATCAGAAACTTTGCATAAATACAACTTTGTAATCATTGCAGTATACAAGGAAGACAAGTATTTGCAGCCTTGGTTGCTATAAGACCTCTTTTGCATTTGCAAAATTGCATCTCTTACTTCATAAATATTGCTAAGAGATACTAGGGTCTACAAAGTCATGTTGCAGCTAAAATAACTGAAGGGGTTGTATTAATCCCCTCGCTAGAATAAGGATGGAAAACCTCAGCCTTTTACTTGAAACAGATTTCCTAGCAAGATTACTGGAGGCAGCTGCGTTCTCAGTGAACACGAAGACCTGGGCACTGCTAATCAGCACATTCACAAATAGCTGTGCAGCCTAATGGGATGGACTTCAATCCTCGACTCCTCTGTTTTCTTGCAGTGAGAACTTTTCATTTCTCAGAGTGATGGTGTTCTCATATAAAATGGGAATACTATTACCTCTCTCTCTGGCAGATTCCTGGTTGTCTCTGAGATGTATCTTGCTTTTCTGTCATTTTAGTAATTTAGTGGGGCTCACGGCCACGCAGTTAGAGATTCTAATTCTCAGCTTCTGTGGCACCTCAGCACGGCCAGGTAACCAAGCAGAATTAATGTGCTCCATCCTAGTGGGAGATGATGAGGATTGAGGACGCTGTCTTGGGACCTCAGAGTTTATGGCCTGAGGATGGCCAAGGCCTTGTACCTTCATCAGGTTGGCGCATGGCTTAAATGATACACCATTTGTCTTATCTGATGGCTTCAGAACTGCAGTATGAGGTTTGCTAGATAGGGAAAGAGTAATTAAGGTTTAAGTACAGAGAAGTTAGAACGAGCAACAGAATTGAGTATGCAATGTGCTATTAGACAACAGGGTGCCAGGCTATACAGAAAGGGCAGACAGAAGATGGAATCCTCAGAGCAGAAGGAAAGACCCGACTTAAAGTGCGTGCGGAAAATCAAGAGTCTGAACCGTGAGTCCAAGATCAAGGAGGTAGGAATTCTGGGCAACGTAGTTTCAATTCAAGGGCATCTGCCATAATGTTAACAGCAACACAAATAACTACCATTGATACTTGGTGGGCCAGGCTGCATTCTAATAGCCCTTTGCAAACATTTTAAATATGTTTTCCCTGCATCATCCCATTTCACAGATATTCAGAGATATGAAGTGTTTTTGCTCAAGGTCTTGTAGATAATCAGTGGCTACACTGAGATCCAAATCTAGACCTTGACAACTCTAAAACTCTAAGAAAATTGTTCGGAGATACAAGTAAAATGTTTTGCATAGTGCCCAGCCAAGGGTCCAGTGAGTGTTAGCTAAAAAGCTGTCTCTACACAAAGACTCAAAAGTCTGGCAGAGATCTTCAAAAGCAGGATCACTCTTAACCTGGAGCCTCTGGGAGGCCAGTTCCTTTTATTTACCATGTATGCATGCTGATCCCAAGTATTCTTCTTCCTCTTCTGTAGTATAGAGAAGGACCTAGATGCTTTGATAATTAGGATGTTGGGAAGGGAATCTGACACTTTCTTTGATGGTCACTGAATCAGAGATTTTTAGAGCCAGATGAAGACCCTAAAAACCATATTTAACCATCCTCTCTTGGAAGTGGGCAAAAGACATTTTCAGGAATTTTTAAAAAATCACCAACTCCTGTGAAACAAAAGGGCTTTTAACTCAAAGAGTGTCAAGTCCCACAGCAAGGTTTTCACCTCAAAGAAGCAGGGCGAGTGGGAAAGCACTTCATAATCATGGCAAGTGTGTGCAAGTAAGGTGAGAATATGTGTTCATAGTAACAGATGCAGTAGGAAAACTTCCACTCTAGGGGTTGGTATTCTTTTTCTAAAATTCCTTACAATATTTTTCAGTGGAATATTTCGTCATTCTGATATTTCAATGGTAACAGGATGTGAGGAGAGTTTGGTCATTTTCATAAGAACCACTTTTAACAAGAGCTATATAAATGTTCGGAAGCTTTAACAGACAGTCCTCACTGAATATCTGGAATGTAGTATTTTTTTAAATGACACAGAAGATATATCTAATACCTGTCACACGTTACAAAGCCTCGCAATAAAATACACAGCTATGAATCCTCTGCAAACGACTGATGTCTTCTGCATGCCCCTTTCTTGTCCCATCCCGTTCCACTCAGACAACCACTCTCCTGAACTTCATGTTAATTATTCTTTTGTGATACTTAGAGACACCCAGTACCTCATGCAGTTTCTTCAATACCAACCACCTCCTTCATGTGGGATTTCAAATAGTGGGGAGATACTACCACTGAAAAAATCTTTCATATTCTTCAACAGTTTTACTCCAGTTTAACTTGTCCTTAAAATTAGTGAATGATGTTACTTTTCAAAGCTATGAAAGTCACATTGGACCTGCAGGACTTCTCTGGACCCTGAGGTATGTGAGATATGCTGCTAAGGCTTAGATCTAAAATGACCCTGCCAAATTTCGTGTGTTCACTCGTGGGGCTTTGGAAGGTGGTTGGACATTGTGGCACTATAATCATCAGTGAATTCATCAACTAATAAGTTCATGGCTGAATGAGCAGTTGGGGGCGGGGCCTGGTTGGAGGTGGCTCACTGGGTGTGTGACCTGAAAGGGTATATTCTTGTCCCCAGCTCTGCTTTTCTCTCTCTCTGCCTCTTGGCTGCCATGAGGTGAGCAGTTTTCTTCCACCATGCCCTTTTCCCTGCCATTTCTGCCTTAGAACTGCCAACGGTGGACTACATCCTCTGACACTGTGAGCAAAAATAAACTTCTCCCTCTTCTAGACTTGGGTGTTGGGTGTTTGTACCAGTAACAGGAAAGTGACTAATACATATATGGTATGTTTTTCATGGCACTTCTTGGGCATTCTGAATAAACCACCCTGAGCCAGATCATGAAACAGAAAGAAACATGATAACTGGAGATTTGGATGGACCCAGTGATGAACTGAAATAGTAAAGTGCTATGGCTTGGGTCTAGATGCCCCACCAAAGCCTCGTGCAGTCATAGGTGGGGATTTTTCAGAGGTGGCTGGATCTAGATAGAGTATGTGATCATGGGATTGATATATGATGCAACGCTAGGATCAAGGGAGCTAGGATTAAGGGTGTGAGTGCTACCTGCCCTAAGTGGCCTGGATAAGACATGAGGGACAGAAAGAGCTGTGGTTGTGCCTCGCTTTCTTTTGCTGTCTTCTGCCCACAATGAACTGTTTCTCCTTTGCGATGTCTCGCTGCTGTGTGCCCCTCTGCTTTGGAGCCAGCCAACTACGGACTGAAATCTCTATGAACTATAAGCCAAATAAACTTTTCCTCCTTTAGATTTGGCTGTCAGACCTTTTGTCTCAGGAAGGAGAAAAGTAACTAAGACAGAATTCATGTGACTTTGTTGTCAGAAAGTAGAGTGGAAAAGGAGAGAAGATAAGGCAGGGAAGGTGGTGACTTGATCTTCTAGTCTATAAGCAGGAGAGGCAGGAAGGACGAGGGGAAGGGAGGAAGGAGGGATGAAGGGAAGAAAGGAGAGGAGCAAGGAAGAAAAAAAGTAAAAGAGGAAGAAAGAGAACTACAATGGTGGTAAAAAAATTTGTTTCATTATTCTAAGTGAAACAAGAGTTCCGTACCAATGGTCTGAGAGATGATGTTATCTGTCTTATTTTGACACGTTTCTCACTGCCTCTGGCTGTGTCTTAGAAGCCATGTTTCAGTGATAACCTAGCTCTTAGAATGGAAGTGCTAGTGGCTAATTTGTGTCTGCCCTGAGGCACTGATGCTGGGTTTTGTTTCAGAGTGGTCGCGTGCTAGTGAGAGTTGCTGCAAAATTCCTCTACTGGATTGGCAGATGCAGTAAAAGCCCCTTTGCTTTGTTTGCAAGCTTATTCTTGCTTATGAGTTGCATGACGACACAGTGTGAGTCTTTTGTTGATTGGTTTGTATACTGGAGATTGGATGCAAGGCCTTTGTACTGAGCTACATGCCCACCCCTTCATATTTTCTTTTAATTTTGAGGCAAAGTCTCACTAAATTCCCCAGGCAGGACTCCAACTTGCTGACTCCCTGCCTTGGCCTCCCAGAGTGCTGGGATTACAGGTGTGCGCCACTATTCCTCGTTCACAACTGGCCTCGTAACTGGCATTCGATGGGTGATTCCCATGGTTTTGTGCAGACTTCAGATCCGAAGCCAGGCTGACTTAAAGACCATTTCCTAATCAACAGGGGATAGACAGAAAGGTGAAAAGAGGAACGGGTGCAAAGACAAGGGCTGAGGTTCATCAATGACTTATCTAAAAGCACTAGGGTCACTATCAACACTATAGCCCTAGTTGTCTACTTTCACTCACAGTGTTTATATAAGAGAAATAGAAGACAACATAGTACTTTGGACATCAGACAAATTCAGTGTTTATTCCCAGTACATCATGTGGGACTAAATTATCATTTAGACCTCTCAGAGATGCCATTATTACTTTCCTTCTGGCATGGGAGAAGTCACAGAAATGTTTATTTTGCTTGCCTTCTTTCCTCTTTCAGATAACAGAACAGGCTGACTCAGCAGCAGAAAAAGTATTTCTGTCAGCATCCAGGGAAGGTGGAGTAAGTGTGAAAGGAGACCAGTTATGTCAGCCTGAACTTTTAACTTAAGCCCAGACACCAAGAGGGGCAGTAAGTTAAGGAAAACAAAAAGTTGCAGTCTGTCATGCTAATTAACAGTTGATAAGGTACAAATACTTTAGCTCGGTCATAGAGCAGGCAGATTGCACTTTTTTGACAAGCAGGAGGAATCTCACATGCAAACATTTCATTGACTACTGAGTATTAAGGTGGAAAATATGACTCTAGGTGGGAAGGAAAAAAGTTCTTGCTACAGCAAATCACGGTTTCCCTTCCATCAGAGAGGATTCAGTTCAAGGTCACCCTCCACATGTATATTATGTCTCCACTGGGTCTTGATGCTGAAATGATATGCTCATCTCACCAATTAAAAGCCTGATCACCTCTCCCTTTTGAACCTACACTGAGTTATTGTGAGAGGCAATGTTGAAAAGTTTTTTTAGGATCAAGCGAAACCCTAATCACTTAAAATTGAAATTTTCAATTTAGATTGGTGTTTGCACATTAATTCAGGGTCTTGATGGAAACTCTACTCTACATAATACATTAATATTCCACGAGGAAACTATTATGGGAACTTTTCTTTGGAGGACGCTCTTCCATACTCATCATGGATTATATTCAAAATAGAGAATGTAAAAGTGTGAGGTTTTGAGTAATGCTTCCAAAATAATGAAATTAACTCATTTCTGTGAAAAAGGGAGAAGTTACAATGTAGCTGATGCTAAGCTTTAGAGCACTAGAAGAAAACCATACTGTCTTGAACATCTGATGTGTATTTCTGAAGATCTCCTGTTTGCATCCTGAGTTCTGTTCATTTGTATATGACTCAAGAAAGAATTCCTACTAGTAATTTTTTTAGAATGAGGGAGGTAAAGTAATTTTCTTAGAACCCGCCTCTGGAAAGCAGAAATAGTGTATTCCCCCCCTACTAGAGATAGTCCTAAGCAAAAGAAGTGCATGAACAAAAGTTGTGCTGAACACCTCCCACCATTTTCCCAACTCATCCCCATTTAGTCCTTTTGGTGATTTCCCTGCATGCTCTCTGGGCTTCCCACTATGCATGCACTCTCTCGATTGTGGGATTTTTTTTTTATGACTTATTGAGTAGGGCCTCTCCTATCTATACTCTTCACCCAGCAATACTCTTTCCCCACTTCCAGCACCTTCTAGGTATCCTTTTCCATCACACCAAAAGAAGAATTCCTTGTTCCTGGAAATTTCTGTTCTCTAAAGCTAGTTCTTTTGATGGAAATAAAAATCTGTGCTGAAGTACATAGGTATGATCATGGATCCATGAGATGTTGCAGTTAGTTATTTACAAACTTCTGTGGGCTGAGTGTTGATGTTCTGTCAGGATTCATACATTGAAATCTCACCCCCTCTGTGATAGGGTTAGAAAGTGAGAGTCTAGGATATGAATGGGCCACAAGGATGGACCTGTTGTAAATGGGATTGGTGCTTTTACAAAAGAGGCCCCAGAACTGGCTGGCCCCTTCCACCATGTAAGATAAGAGGACACAGCAAGTTAAGTGCCATCAATAAACAAGAAAGTGAGTCTTCATCAGATGCTAAATCTGCTGGTGATTTAGCCTTGGACTTCCTGACCTCCAGAACTGTGAGTAATAACTTCAGGTGCTTATAAAGAAGCCAGTTTATGGTATTTTTTGTTATAGTAGTGCCAATACACTAGAATGGCTCTTATCAGTGGTCATCTGAGAAGATACCTTTTCTAATTTGAGTAAAAACAGTCTATCAAGATGCATTACAGATATTTCTCCTTTAACAACCTACCTGTTTAACAATCATTTGCACTTAGACTAAGGTGTGCTGTTCAGTGCTGACCCACTGCTTCAATTTATGACCCATCTTTTTTTTAATATACAGTTCTGTACATCTTGTTTATACAGCCTCATTGTCTTTTTGGGTACAGCAAACCTTGTTTATACAGTACTGTAATTTTGGCTGATTGTACTATACTGTATAGTACTGTAGTTTTGTGTTCTGTTTTACATTGCAGTACTGCATGTAACAGTTATACAAATAAAAGTGAAGTCATCAAGTTGGAGTTTCCTTTGACTGTTTCTTTGTTTGGAATATTGTAATATTCATACTACATAAAATTCTTCATTTAGTGATTCATTCATTTAACCACCTAGCCTAGGAATGGAACTAGATTATTAAAGAATGTCTGTATTTTAAAAAAAGAATTTGGCCAACAAAATTTGGAAAACTCTGTATTATGTCTCATTTATTGAAGATCCTAACACTTATTTTTTCCAAGCATGAATAAGTTCTGTATTCTGTAGTAAGGCAGCTGTCTGCTTCAATCTAGGGCTTTTCCAAATTTATAGATTTTAATCAGCATCTATTGTGTGTTTCTCCCCTTAGTATGTTGCTTGTTGATTCTCTATGAGAATAGACTTAGAGATGCATCCTGCCTTCACGCAAAGCAGTAATTGGTCTGATGACTTCAGATACTGTGATAGCTCTTTGGGATAAGTGTTTTGAAGTTAGAGAGTCAATATTTCTAAATCTGTACTCTGTAAATATTCCAGCCCTGCGTGATTAGCTTCTTTAAACAGTTTATTTAGGTAGATGAACAGTTCTGTTTTTAAATTAGTTCAAACAAATCATTCACACACCCATTATGCCACCTTAGAAATTCAAGTTGTCTTTCAGTTACTCACCTGAGAGATGACTTCTCTTCATCTTGAGAAGAGAGTCTGCACTGTAGCAGACTGTTGCTCTGATCGTGTAACACACGCCAAACCCAACCCTGTACCACCAGCAACCATTCCTGTTGCCTGGAGACCTGAGTCAGGCAATGTGTTTCTTGTCCCCTTGCCTTGGTCAGCTCTGCATGGGTGGAGGGGAGGCTGCTTTGTCAAACTCAAGTTGCTATTCCCAAGCTGCACAGGGCAAGGTGCATGAATAACAAAGTGATGTCTTTCGCTTAGAGTCCTTTCTTCAACTTATTTGACGTTGGGATGATGAATTGCTATTTAGGAGATTGCTGCTCTTTCCCGTGATTATGGCAGATAGCTGGGGTATCCACCTTTGCCCTTGAAACCCACTTTCTCTGTCCTATCGGCAGCTCCACCTGGAGATTATCTCACTCTTCACTTCAAGGGCTGGTGTCATTTGGTGGACTCAGATCTCACTTGGGATGGCTCCAATGATTTTATTCCTCTACAAGTTAAATTGGAAAAAGAAACCTTAATAGAAACACAATTATTTATTGATTTAATCTACTATAGGATATATAATGCTGGTGAAGAATAAAAGCACTGCTTTAGAAAGGATGTGATCATCATATAGTAATGTATGGACGGAAAGGTAGATTCATCCATCTGACAATAATATTAAGAATTTAGGGTCTGTCCTTTGTTTTTGGCATGGGGGTACCCGAGATCAAACTCTGGTCCTTGTGCTTGCGAGGCAGGCAGCAGAACCACTGAGCTAAATCCCAGGCAATATTGAGAATTTGGAAGAAGACATTATTCTCCAAAAGTGAACCAAAATAAACAATGCTTGACAAAAAGACATCCATTAGAATCTTAATCTTTGTCCTAAAACGATGTAGAAATAATTACATTTATCTATATTTCCTTAGCCTTTAATGTGGCCTAAAATATTGCTCAAAATGTTTAAATATTACTAATAAAAACAGATTAGATAAAATGCTCAATATTAAAGATGTTTGGTCAAATGTAGCTAACTGGGTGGTTTGATGAAGTTTACCAAGGCTTTGGGCACTTGGTTGCCCCTCTGGGAACTTAGTAAATTGCATGTTACAATAATGTGAAAGTCTGTATGGATTTATTTTGTGCTACTGGGGTTTGAACCCAGGGCTTTGACCAAGCTACATCTCCATCCCTTTTTAGTTTTATTATTTTTGTAGACAGAATCCTGCTTTGTTGTACATGTTGGCCTCAAACTCACCATCTTACTATCTCGGCCTCCTGAGTAGCTGGGATTACAGGCGGGAGCCACCATGTCTCCAATAGTGTGAAAGCATTTTACATCAGAAACATTCCAAGTAGGTCAAGTTAGTATCATAATAATCCACATTGCTTTTAGGTTAAAGTGATAAGAAAGCAAGCTGTTTACTTAGAAAAACATGTCAGATCAAAACCACGACCCCATGCCAACATACCATCAACCCATTCATTCTCCAGGACAAGAAATAACTTCTGAATGTTTGTCAGAAAACACAGCAGACCCTGAATTAATGAAAGAAAAAGAGTACATGCATTTTGGAAAAGGGTTCAGCTGAATGGATTAAACTAAAAAGAGCATTTGGTTTGACTTGGCTTACACAGAAATTTATTGCTGTTAAAAATTACCCAACATGTTCAAACTGAACACGGAGCATTTTGGTGACCATTTCCTTGAAGTCGGGCGGAAAAGTGACCTTCTGGGAGAGGGTAGCAAGTTGCTTTGATATGGCAAAGTGCTCTGATATGGCTGAGATGACACCTAGGCACTAGCGTTCTAATTTCTAATTTAAATGTTTCCACAAAACATTCAACTGCCGTGAATCAGAGACTCTTTTGTGTTAATCTACAGTCAGAGAGGAAATGCTCTCTCTCTCTCTCTAAACTCAAGCCCTTGACCTCGGGTAACCTAGCAGAGCCTTTGTTAAACATTTTTTTTTAATATTGAGTCCTTTTATATTCTCAAACTGTATGGAGGATCTCTAAATTTTGTGTATGTTGGTTTTATCTTGCAGTATTTGTCATGTTAGAGATGAAAGCCAAATACTGCAGAAGGATTTGCGTAAGAATTTGGACAGCCTGGACCCCTAGAAAGGGACTCAACAAACTTGCAAGGGTCTCCCACCCGCACTTTGAGAACCACTGTCTTAACAGAAATGGTTTCTTAAAATCGAATCCCTTTGACCTCTTGGTGGGCACTGCAATTGCCTTGGGGGTACTGGCTGAAATGTAAATCTCTAGGTCCCATACCAAGAGATTCTGTTTCAGTGGATCTGGGAGAAAGCCCAAGGATTTTTTTCTAAACAGAAGTCACGATGCTCCCCAGCCCTCATATCCTTACCCCTACTCCATCCCAACTCTCTAGGCGATTGTGATGCAGGATGTCTGCGCAGGTACTTTGAGAAATCCTCCCTGTATGTAATTGCTGGGTTGCTAAAATTCAGCTTTATCCAATTTATTCTGAATAAACTATTCCTGTTAAAAACCCAGTAATAAATACCGTGTGTGGATTCCCCTGCCTCATTCTTGCCCCTGAGACATAAGATGATAACCAGGTCATTTGTCTTGTAGGAACAGGCAAGGGCAGAATAATGACTTTTCCCAACTCTCGAAGGGATGGGAAGCAGCCGCTCCCTCTGCTCCTGAAAAGGTTTCCTCCTCACGCTAGCCTTTTTGTGTGTAAATGAAATCTCGGAAGCAGTTTGAAAGCCCGGTGGGGAGCGTTCCTCTCCTGGAGACCGGGGTCTACTTCCCAGGCCCCCCTTCTCTCTGAAATGCAAACTTACAAGGAGCCATCAGGATGGCTTCCAAGCACCTTGGGCTTAGCCTAGGGACCGACTCAGGGCTCCACTGGGTTCACATGCTTGGGAAAGAATACTTAGCATACTTTCAGATCAGAGCCATGAACTGAACACACAGCTCCAGAGCCAGTTCTCTTAGGACGCGAATGATGATGGGTTGTAGAGCTTTTAACAGCAACATCGACAAAGCCCAGGGCAAATTTCTTCCTCTACACTATTTGCCAGGAAGAGAAGAAAAAGAGGCTTCCTAACCGAACTAAATATTAAGACCAGTAATTTGTTCCTCAGTCCTTGTGACTTAGCCCATTCCGTGGGCCCCGTAGTGCCTGTGGAATATGGGGATGGTTTATAGAACTTGTGCATAGCACAGGCGGGTTTAAGGTGCAAGGTATCCATATTTATGAATGGATATCCAATAACAAGAATTGTCAGGAAGGCAGGGGAATAAGATCACAGATACGAGTAAGAAAAGACTGTGCCACTTGCAAGACCACAGAGACAGGCGGAGAGGGGCATCGCTGCCAAGCTCTCAGCAGTGTTGTGGGTAGAACAGCCCTTGAACCTAGGCCAGAGATGCTGGGGTCCTGATGTTTAGCAGGACACAAACACATACAAACACACAGACACAGACACAGACACACAGACACACCCTCAAATTTGAGATCTGTCACCCGGGGCTGGCATAGCCTGACTCAATCCTAAACACGTGTTTGGAGGGGAAAACCCATCAGGCTCCAGGAAAAAAAACTTCCTCACCCTCACTCTACATCTTTGACACAAAAGGCCACGTGTGGGTGGCCTCCCTGACAACAGGAGAGGTGGACGCTGATTCCAAACACAGGGAGAGCTTGAGCAGCAGAAGAATTTCATTAGGAAGAGCAAAATTAACTTGTCGGATCCATTTCAGATACTATCACTGAACCATATTTTTGCATAAGGAAATCGAATTTTGTAGCAGCGCTGAATATCCATTTTCTTGCCTCCTTGCTTTGTGTTTTATTTTATGGTCCTGAAGATGCTCATAAATTAATGTGACTGCCATACTGTAGTTATACATGGAAACTACAGAAATTTGGCGTCTTGAATTCATGTTTCTCTTACATTTGTATATATGTAGGTCTAGCCTGCCATTATTAATTTTGGATGTTACTCTCACTGTCAACCAAGAATTGGATTCTTTAGCCCCCAAATTTAAGTCAAGAGTTTATGCACCAACAGATTTAAGAGAATAACCACTGTGTAGCTACAAGAGAGGCTGTGAAAGTGAATATTTGGTATATTGAGCTGCTGTAGCCGGAGGTGAACATGGCTTCCCACTAATTTTCTCAGGGTAAATATTACGCAAATATAAGAAAAGGTCCAGATGACAGAAAACCAAAACAATCAAACCAAAACAAAACGAGAAAACGATTAACTCCCAAATCTGGTATACGTTGCTATACATATTGTGCTCTGTGAGAAACGGAACTATGCTGTGAGAGTGGTTTGTGTATGTTTGGATATTGAATGTTTTTCTTTCAAAACTCTTATCAGGAAACCTGCTCTTGCTACGACTGAGCACAAAAGCTTCTACACTCTTGCTAGCTTCTACTCCCAGTACATGTGGTCCTATGGTGTCTTTTATAGGTTTTAAGAAATTATTCTTGGCATCCAAGGATATTCTTGGTAACTAGTTCTCCACTACAATGTACAAGCTCAATTTCTTCATTTATCCTCTCCAGGGGCTTAAAGAATAATGTGTGTTCGCCACCTGGGTGGTTGTTAGAAATGCTCACCACTGTTTTCTCCCAGGATCCTCCTATGTCAGTGTCTGTGGTCCCCAACTCCTAATTAGCAAGAGATTCTTGAGCTTATGTAAGTCTGAGAGCCACTACATTGTTCCTTTAGCTTACTTTTTTCACTTGTTGTCTTCGGTATGCGTGGGAAAAGTAAACTTCACAATCCACAAAAAGCCTATTTTCTAGATGACAGAATAAAACAATTAGTTAACAGTAAGAAACGGCATAGTGCAACAAAGTTTTCCACAATTTTTCTAAAACTTGGGGTCTTCGATCATTTTGAAGTGGGTCTAGGCACAGACTCTCTTTCAGTATCTTGATGAATTATTCCTGAGTAAAAGAGAAGGTATAAAAGAGTAGCCAAAAAAAGCTCTTTTCTGTTAAGGTAGTCTGAATTGTGGGTCTTTTTTTTTTTTTTTTTTTTAGGAACCTTGGCTGAATCCCTTCATTTACCTGAGCATTAGTTATCTCATACATAAGGAAGGACCATTGAACAAAATTATCTCTAAATTCTTCTTTATTACTAATATCCATTCCATCATTCTTTTCTCCAGGGGAAGCATAAAACTAAATCAGAAGCTAAAATGGAAATGAAGGTTGGAATTCTTTAAAGCAACAAATGGTGACGGTATACGCTGTTTTACAGCCAATTTTCCTTTTTATGTTCTTTCTTAAAGGAAAAAAATGTAATAATACTAGATGGCAAGGAAAAGAATAAAATGTAGCTACACACATCAAGTTAGATGCACCTCAGGAAATAATATCTAGCAGAAGAAATCAAGTTGTAGAACTCAGATAGTGGTTCCACTTATATCAGTGGAAATCATTCAACAATGGTGTCAAACTACAGGGAAAATCAAGAAGATGACAAGCCAAAATTTAGGGTAGTGATTTTCTCTGCAGAGGAATAATATGATATCGCGCAGTGGCAGGTGATGTCATACATTTATATGCACTAAAAAGTGTCAGACGTGGCATTCCAAGGTCCCAAAACCATTCTTAACTTGGGTGGCAGACACACGGTTGTTGTGATTTGTTATACTGTGTACACATGTTATAAATACTACTGTATCTCCATTCAGTTTCACCTCACCTCAGAAAGAATGGCTACTATCAAGAAACTGAGGCATTTATAGCTGAATGAATGCATATTGAGGCTGTACTCTTCCATGAAACACACAGACACGCATATGCAAATAGCACATAGACTAGTTTCTCTGGTGGGAAAAACTAAAAGTGTAAGCAAGGATCAAAATGTATAATAGATAATGTGAAATAGGAAGAAAAGGTCCAAAGGGGTAGGGGTAGGGGAAGTGAGAGGGGTAGAGGAAAAGAAAGAAGGGAAAGGGAAAAATATGAGAAAAGGAAAAAAAAAAAAGGTCTTTTTAAATAGGGAGGCGTGGAGGGGTTGAAAGGACAGTGGGGGAATGGGGAATAAAAAACCCCAAGGTATGTTATGTAAAGGTACAAATGTACGAATAAACTTAATGAATTTAAAAAATGGTAATGGTGATTGAACGCAGGGTCTTTTCACTGAGCTACATCCCCCAACCCCCTTTTTATTTTATTTTTAAATTGTGTGACAGTTTCAGTGAGTTACCAAGCTGCCCAGCCTGGGCTTGAACTCTTGTTCCTTTTGCGGGGGTGATGGGATCATAGGCACCCACCACACTGCCCAGCTCATTCAGTTTTTCATTTGAGTCCAAACATACACTACTTGATACATAAGAAATTCTTTCATCCATTTCATGTTTCCTTGCTCCTCTATTTCTTCACAGACTTCTGAATTTAAGCAAATGCAGGTGCATGAGAAACATGGAGCACAGCCTCTTACTTTGGTCATTGCTTGTGTAAAGAATAAAACAGCATTGTCACCCCAAAGTAAGGGGACATCGACAAGTACGTGACGGGTGCTTTCACTAAAAGAAACCAGGACCGTATAACTATGGGTCGTGTCAAGTGCGCCTTTCTGTAAACTGAGACGTTAGTGCCAGATTTCCAGAGCGTCACCCTTTACCACTATTATTAGTTCTTACGTTTGAACACAATAAAAACCAAAAAACCACTTTTTATTTATAAATACTGAAGACTCAAGGCTTACTCTTCCTCAGCCCCTCCATCTTAAGTGCAATTTTTATTTAAAATGTCATTATCTAGACACTGCTTTGCAACAACTCTTCTTCAAAAGAACCCCAGCGGATATGATGGTTGAGTATGGATTTCCTGCCACACTGTTGAACCTGGGAGCCTCCCCTGCCAGTAGATTGGGAGGTTGTGGGGCTTTAGAAAATGTCATCCTAAACATTTATGATTTCCTAACTGCGGCCGGCCAGTCTTCTCAGCTCATAGAGGGTGAAATTCTCAGTAGGGCAGAGGAATCAACCAAACAGGTGTCATCACTGAGATTTAGGACTTGTGAGTTATCTCCCAAGCCTAAGGAATTCGACCACCAACAATACAGTACCGCGTTAGCTGTCTTAAACCCTCTCTCGTCCCTGAGATGTAGTATCCGGCGCTGCAGTTTAGAAAAGGTTTATTTTGACAGGAAGGCAGGGTTCAAGGGCCTGCGAGGGAGAAGGGCTGCGTATGGCATGGTAAGAAAGAAGCAAGAAGAGCCAAGGGAGCAGAGGGAATGGGTAAAAATCCTCCCAGACCCGCCCCTCGGACCAAACCTGGCTTTCTGAAAGCAGGTCAACTCTTCCGCCTGCCTGTGTAATCCAACGCCATTCAGAAGCCCCTCCTTTGAGCCCCGAGGCTTTGGCAGGACGTCTAGCTATAATCCGTAACATTTGCCACCTTCCAAACACACTGCCTCACTTTCTTTTCTATCAAATCCCCGCCATGAGTCACGTCCAGGAAGTCATGTTCAGCGTGTATGATCAAGTTCCTTAATTACATACCTAACTCCCCAATCCCCCAGATTATAGAAAAAGAAAAGACTCTCATATCTCATATCTCACAGAAAGAATAATTTTACTTCCCTGAAATTCAGTACCTAACTCTAGTCATAATTAAAAATACAGTTAGAAAATAGAAATAATTTTCTCAATTGGTTTTGAGCCGCGCACGCGCGCGTGCACACACACACACACACACACACACACACACCCCAAATTTTGGAACTTGGTTTCCTTTTGAATGTTATGGGAATGCATTTAAAAGGCAAGCACCAAAGTAACACACAGCCATTTATCCGAGAGACTGCACAAGAAAGCCGTATCATATCTTACATCTTGTTGCTATGGAAAGTTTCAGTTTGTGTTTGTCCCCTAATCCCTTTGCAAAAATGGAATAGATGACGCAATAAAAGTAAAATTCATTGTAATTCTAAATATTTAAAGCATAGGTGGTATTGATATCAAAATTTATAGGATTTCTCGCCTATTAAGATGAAGTGGTTGGCTCCATTTATAATTTTTATAGGGGCAGGCTGTCTTTTTTTGGTCATTTGAAATAGCGTGATAAACCTGGATATAACAGAGATAACACACACGATACCTAAAGCTGGTGTAGCGAGGGAAGCACAGCAACAGGAGAGAGAGGGCTGAGAGATGTGCACAGAATACTGACTGGCAGGCCACTGCCATTTGCTTAAACCGAAACAAAAAGCAGAGAAACACTTGAGGGGAGACAGAAAATAGTAGCACGTGAGAGCCCAACCTTCTGCACAAGGCAAATTAAAGGCGTCTGTGCTCACCGTGATCAAAAGCAACTGACACTTCTAACACGGAGATCTGAAAGTGTTGGCGCAAGCACTTCATACTTCTATTTGGTCTCCCAGAGAAAGATCCTATTAAGTCAAACTAAATTGTACCAAGTGCCTTAAAGAGATGACTGTCTGTTTTAATTTTCCTAACACTCCTCACTGAGATTTGGTCTAATAGTGATTGCATGGGGCTATTAGAGATGCATGAAATACAAGAAACACAAGTGCCAGTTACTGCTTTATAATTTTGACACTATGCAATCATTTTTTTCACAGCCATTGTAACAGTAAAAGGATACATTGATATATCTCAACCCCTAATGAAGCAACAATGAAATTTTATATTAATATTGGATTTAAAGGACAGATTGTAAATGCATGTATCTTCTAAACCTTACCTAATTATTGTTAGTGTGTTATTCTAGACAAAGAAATTCACTTTACAAATGAATTTAGCAATGCAATGCATTTTGTATCCAATTCTTTAAACCACTTAGGGTTTTAATCCTTTAATCCTTTAGACCAGGATGGCTTAGTGTGCACTGACATTTTTAGACACCTTTTCTTTTCATGTACTACAAAAATAAATACTATGAAAATATCATTTTACTGATAAGACATTTTGATTCTGAAGGGATGGACCAAACAGAGAAATGCTGATCAGGTAAAAATCAGTCTAAAGGAAGTGGGAAGTATTTTGCAAAGAGGTGATCACTTATCAATTAACAAGAACATCAGTCAATGAGGTAAAAATAGTCTGCCAGGGAAATACAACAGAGGAAATAAAGATTGATCACCAATCTACTGCTTCATTCATTTGTGTCTATTTTAGGCACACTGTAGTGTTTTCTGGTAAATTATATTTCCATCTCTGCACATCCATAATTTAGTATTTTCTGGCCCTGATTTGTAATCACAAAGATCTTGCAAATGCCCAGCTGATCTGGTCCAAGTTGGACTCTTATCTTAGTTTATCAAATACTATTTCAGCTCCAAATGTACTCCTCTTACTACCCTTAAGCTGTAAGCAATTAATTTCCAATTTCTCATGTAAGCAGTATGTCTAGGATTCATGGAGGTTTGCATACAACATTATTTACTTAGCAATATTTCCATAGGATAGATATAATCATTCTGTTTTCTTTTCTTCCTCATACAAAAAGCCAAGACTCAGAAAGGAAAATGAATTGCCTGAAAATCTCAGAGCTTCTAAGTGGGCGAGGTAGGATTCGAACCCAAGACTAGGATACTCTGAAATAAGCACTGTTTATTTTCCTCTTGCTAGGCCATTCCATTCCCTCCAGGTAAAGATCTTAAAAGATATCTGGATGTCTTAGTTCCTCTGAAAGCTATAACGAATAGACTTCGTGGCTATGAAGAATAGAAATTTATTACTTATAGTTGTGGAGTCCGGGAAGCCCAAGGTCAAAGTGACAGCAGATTCAGTGTCTGGGAAGAGCCTGCTTCTTGCTTCAAAGATTGTCTTCTCATGTCACATGGCTGAAAAGGTGAGGAAAGCGCTGCTTCCCTAAGGACACTAATCTTGTACACTACACGAGGGCCCCTGCTGCATGACGTGATCACCTCCCAGAGGCCACACCTCCTAGTACCATCTCCTTGGGGATTAGTTTTCAACAGATACATTTGTTGGAAACAAATTTGCCTAATGTATCAATTCAGCACGTGATACAAATATTCAGACCATGGTAGTATGGTGAGCAGCGAAGTAGCTAAGAAAGCAAAAGTGGTTGGTGCAAGGACCATCTAAGGGGAAAGGCTACTCAGGGTGACTTGGAGGTGAGTCCTGACGTACACAGGAGGTTGAGGTGACATCAGTAATGTCTTATAGAGTCTGCATAGGTGCAGACTGCAGAGCAAGGAGAAGAGGATGCGGTCTCAGGTAGTAGCTCTGAACTGGGCTGAATCGTACTCCCCAGCACACTTGGAGATTTTAGAGATAGTTCTGGTTGTAACTACTCAGTCTGAGAAACTCTGGGTGAGGGTGGTTTGAAGGTATCTCAAATGGAGAAAACTGTTCTGACATAGGTTAGAAGAAATAAAAAGAGACAGAGAAACTGTGGTTTTAAAACTGCTTTTAAGAAAAACTGCACCTTTGGGATGCAAAAGTTACTTGTCTTTTTCCCTCTCAGGAAACTACATACACACACACACACACACACACACAAATTGCAAAAGTCCTTAAAGACACAAGGAGTCTGCAAATTGGGTTTTGTGCCTGTGTTTTTTCACTGGGAATTGCACTCTGTCCTCCTCAAGGAAGCAGCGATACCAGAGGGCCAGCAGATTTCAATTTCAAGCACATGTACGTGGTTTGCATTTCAGCATAGCTCACCAATGGGAAATCTGACAGGAGGATATGCATCCTAGATCACCTGTCTTGAAGACACTCTAAGGCCACATGGTGTACCCGGGGCTAGGCCATCACGCATCTCTTCGAGGGCTCATGCTCTGTTCTGAATGTATACTTTTAAAATGCTGCCTAATCAACCTCTTCATGCCTCTGAATGACACGTATTGAAAATTATTTTTCTGTGATGGAAGTCACAAACCCACTACCAACCTGTGGGTGGGAAGAGTGGAGATCCCCTCTCCTCTTTGGGGAGCTTTCTGGGACTCCCTTCTTTGACATCTTCAATGTGGTCATTCCACTGCCTGTGTTTTCTTTGTGGGATCAACTGTTTCTACAGAATTATTTTGTATTATTTTGAAATATTTTGGATTTAAGTTACTGCAAAATGAATGAAGCAATTTTTCAGTTTGTTCATTTCTGGTGGGTAGATGGCTGATTCCCTGCTACACTATAGGTGCAAACTCTCGGATATCACTTCCCTTGACTAATGACTTTGAAGTAACTGGTAACTTAATATACCTCCCTGCTTTGTCTCCAATGAAGGAAACGCCTTCACCCTTTGTATTGTTTTAAAACCAGAGGTAAAAGGCAAAAGCACTTTCTCCGTAACTCCCCTTCTGTTTGTTAAATCCCATACAGAGCTGGGCTGCGGCGACCGACCGCTTCTGGGAATGAGGTATCACACCAGCCAATCTCTAAGTGGGGACCCTAGTTCTTCACTCTCTGTGGGTTTCTTTTCAAAACACCACAATGAAATCATTCCTTTATCCTTCCAAGATGGAATCTCAGCTCCAGCAGAGTATTAGCAGCTTGTATATTCATCAAGCACTTCTTTTTTGGAAGATAAGGTTCTTCTGTGTCTCTTCTGAAAAGGCATTTTAATGCTATCTCTCCGACTCACTCTCCTGCACATTCCCTTCCCATGTTCACATTACGCACAGCAATACTCTACTCTTCTTTCTTTTTTAAATAGTGTGGCTTTTAAGCTGAACAGAGCCTGGTGGAATGATCAGGGGGGATGGTATTGCTTCTGCAACAGGCTTTGCTTCCCCCTCCTAACACACTGAAGACGGACAATGTTTGTCCTCTTGCAGCCCCACAGCATGTTTGATGTTTACTGCTCTTCTTGATCAAAATCTTTTGCCCTGGAGGTTCTTGAAAGACAACTCAGAGATAAGTGTTTCTTCCCCCCATTTTGGCTATTGATAGGCCATGCAGTGCTAAAGAATATTGATTATGATCTTGGATAGAGAATACAGCGTGTGCTTCATTTTCCCCCGGAATAAACTGTTAGTTTGTCATTCAGTGGCTTCTCACTTGGGGCCTCAGTGTCCTCCTTTGATGAAAGTAAAGTGAGCTGCCCCTGGGGCCTCGCCTACCTGGATTCCAGGAACTTTATACATTGCTTAGAATGTTGTGTAACAACTACAAGGTCACCAGAGCAACAACTATGCGAAGAGTGTTTACCAATCTCTCCGTAATAATCAGAGTAATGAGGACCGAACCCAGCCGTTCACAAGTAACGTGCGTGGGCTGCTCAGCATGAACGTCCGTGTTCACTGTCACAGAACTTAGTTCGAAGTCCCGTTGCCTTGAAGGATATTCTAAGGATCAAAGGTCAAGAGGAAGTACACCGCACTTAAATCAAAATCTTCTCATACCTGGGTAACCCCATGAAACTGACAGGAGAGGTGAAAACCTGCCGAGGTACTGTCTTGTTTTACCATTCTTTGCAACCATCGTAAAGACATCTCTGTCTACCTCTCCTTCCTGCCCAGGTCCCACAAGGTTTTCTCTAAACAGGTGCCCCTTCTCCGTGTACAATCTCCCCTTTGCTTATTTTTCTTTCATTATGTGTCGCCACCTTTGTTCTTCTAACGTCCCTTAAGCATTAATTGCATATGGGCTTAAATCCTTGGATATTTCTAGAAAGTAACAATCGTGATTATCTCTCTTTTCTCTGCAAACTGGGTAGTTAGCAACTTGCTCAGGGTTACCCAGCGAACAAGTGGTGGCTTTAGACTTTGAACCCTGATTATTTAATTTCAGGCGTGTGTGCTGTATCTAGCGCCTTTATTTTCGCATCGTCAGAGAAGTGAATCAGCATTTGGTAGTACCTTGCTTTCTGAACAGTGCCGTCACTGTGGCACGACAGACCTAGACATTGAATGAACAGCATCTCTAGGCTCATGGATTGCCGGCGATCACGATCATTCCCCTCCCCACCAAAGCAAATGGACAGTCCTTTGTTTTCCTAGTAAAGAGAACCCCGAGGCCGGGGATTTAGCTCAGTGGTTCTGCCACCTGCTTTGCAAGCGCAAAGTCCCAAGTTCAATCTTTGGTACCAAAACAACCAACAATGGCAACAAAAAACTCAAAGTAAAGAGAACTGAGGTCTGGTTTCCTTAAGCAGAGGCCAAAGATAGTAGTAAATCGTCATGAAAGTAGAACCAAATCAAAATTTTGAGTGTTAAATTATTTTTTAAAAAATCAAAATGCACATAAATGAATGAGGGATGATTCCATTTATTTACAAATACACACGCACCTATAGGAAACACAGGACCATGGACTCTTGACTGGAATCTGGCTTCCTGGCTCTTCTCATCTCTAAGATGTTTTCTTTTCCAGTGCCCAAGATGGCTTTTTAGTGGCTCTGGCATTTTAAGTTTAGAGAATTTTACTGGGCCCTGAATTAATATCTATTGTTTCTTATACATATTTGTTTTCTAATGGTGCTTGTGTGAAATGATTGGGTGTTTTTGTTTGTTTGTTTTGTCTTTTGTTCCCTGGATAAAAACCTTCATTTTGGTTCAGAGAGAATTGAGGGTTTCTATTACTAAAACTAAGAGAGATGAATCGATATTTTGATATATTAAATAAAAACATTTTGTTTAGCTGAATATGAGAATGGCAAAACATAAAAAGCACCATTATAATATATCCCACTTCTCTTAATTTGACACTAAGCGTCTTGCTTTCTTTCATCCATAGTCAACATAGGCTCGCCAGAAGGTTGGTAGTTAAGAAACAAGCTGTTAAATATTAAGGCTGTATCCATGTAATTGAATGTTTTCGGTATAGCTGTGTTCTAAATATACGCTATTAAGATACTGTTCTACAGAGATATTTAATTACTGACATCTAATCATGTTACTGCTGTTTCTTTAACCAAGCAAAAATATGAAGTGCTGGGAAGAAAACAGTTTCATTTGAAACAGCAACATTTTATTAATCTCAGCAATAAAACCAGATTCAAATCTCCAAGTGAAATCATCCCTTTTTTAAGGATAGCTCTTCTCAGTTTGGTAATCCTTGTGCAACGCTGAGATATATAGCCATACTTAAGATGCCAAAACATTCTCACAAATAATGCTCACAATAAAAGTTAATTATGCTCATTTATTACATCAAAATAAAATCCAAACCATGAAATTCATGAGGAGAATCTCATAGTCAACTGTGGAACATTATTTTAGATGTTTACGACCATCACATTTTTAACGTCATAGGCAATTTGGGAGGATGTTAGGGCCATAATCTTATAATAATAATAATTTCTTCCACTTGTATCCTGCTTTCAGAAATTTACAAACATTACCTCATTTTGTCACAACAGCAGTGCTATGAATTAGACAGAGAAGATATTTTTGTAAGCATTTTACATATGGGGAAAATGAAGCCATTGAACTTACGTGACTTATTTTAATTTACATGGGAAGTTAAGTCATAAAACTGAAATTATCCAAAACTGAATTTCAATTCCTGAGAATTAGAAACATTAGCGTTATAATGCCAGTTTATGATGTTCAATTTTACCTTTTTAAAATTAAAGGGGTATTGGTTAAATAATATGGCAAAAAAGACTTGATCAAAAAATATTTGCTTTCTGTCCAAACATACCAGTAATTCTCACTTTGGGTAAATACAACAAATACACGCTTTAAGATATTACAAAGTCATTTTTATTAAAAGGAAGTATTGTAGAAGAAAACTCTACTTATTGATTTTTCTTTGCATCTTTTTTTTTTTTTACAAACTAGTTAGTGTCTATCAAAAAGAGTTGAGTAACTGTTTCTTTTGAGTCTGTGAATATATCCAGAAATGGTAAGTAGGACTTAGATGTTCCTTGGAAGCTGGAATAATTTTTAAAGGTGCCCCATTTAAGTGCTTTGGAGATGATGTGGCTCACAATCATAATAAAGGAGGCGGGAAATTTAAAGTTTGACCATTACGAACATCAGCATACCTCTGGCTTATCCCAGTCATCAAGATATTAAAAACAAATGAACAAACTAACTTTATAAATTCATGACCATGGAACAGAATACTCTGTAAGATCACTAATTTAATAGGGAAGAAGCAGTCCAGCTAAACAGACGGATATTGAAGGGCCGTGATAGTTGAGTATGTGAATTCAACTTCTAACACAGTTAATCCCACTTGCCTTGAACCAAATTCTAATTTAATGTTTTTAATTATCTAAACCAGGTATCAGGAAACATTTTATGCAAACATCGACATAGTAAATATTTCAGGCTCACAGGGGATATAATAGGGCATATAATATGTGTTCCAAGTATTCAACTCTGCCATTATAGCATAATAGCAGCTGTAGCCAATATGTAAATAAGAACAAAGTTGTTTTCCAATAAAACTTTATTTACAAAAACAAGCGGCCACTGGCTGGGCTGTAGGTTGCTGACACCTTACCTAGACTAGCTGGATTTTGTTGTTTCATGATTAACTATGAAATATTATTTCAAAATGATTAATTTTTTCAACCATTTGTTTTGGCATCTGTGTAGATGCAAAGCTCTGTTCATTGTATTTTGTTATCAAGTGATATCCTTACAATTAAATTATCCTCATTCTTTTTTCTTTCCCAAAAGCATTCAGTTTATTAAAATCTCTGTTGGGTAACAAGCAGGATCCTAAGCATCAGAGGAATAACTTGAAGACTCAAGATACTGCTCTCTGGAGATGACAGCCTGTTCAGGGCACTTATGGAAATGACACATGTCTGAGAGTCAGGGATATAACATGGGCAGTGTTATTGGACTCACAGGCTTGGGGTAGACAGAATTATGGTCCCTCAAGAACATCCAGGGTAAATATGTGACCTTCCATGGCTAGAGGGATTCCAGAGATCAGGTGAAGTTAGGATCTTGAGATTGGGAGATTTTTGCGGGGGATCATCTGGGTGGGCCCAAAGTACTCAGATAGATCTTAATTAGGGGAAAAAAGTGGGCAGGGAGTCTGTGGCAGGGTGGGGGGGACTCAGAAGCAGAGTGATGTGGGGACACATATGAAGCCTCTAGGCTCTGGAAGAAACCAGGGAGCACGTTTTTCCTGCAGACTCCAGAAGGGACTCAGTCCTGCTGAGGCTGCATTTCATGGCTTCTGACATCAGAACTGTAAGATCACAAATGTGTGTTGTGTGAAGCCATTACACTTGTGATCATTTGCTATAGCAGCCATAGGTCATGATGGCAGGGGTGGGGCTCATTCTGTGGGTGGACTGGGGTGTGGGAAGGCTGCAGAAGAGGGAGCTCCTGACCTGGGCTTTGAGAGACAAGGTAGAGAAGTGTTGGGGAAAGAAAGGACACTCTGTGCAGATTGAGCAATGCAAGAACAACTGCAGAGGCACAAAACTTGGAGTGTTTGGACAATTTGGATAGAGACGCTCATTTAATATGGTCTTGTTTAAGCAAATCAGTGGAAGAAACACAAAGCAGGATGTGTATAGAGAAAAGTTACTGTACATTTTTATGTCATGGGAGTGATACGGCAGTACTTTCTTGTTGTGGGTCTGAAGGGGACCAGCCCAGCACCTCTAGTCAGTCACTGAAACTTGGTAGCCAGAGCTCTGCGCTGTGTCCCTCAGTCTCCCACTTAGGTTGCCTCTTCAATGGGGCTGAAGGAATGGTGAGAAAGAAGTGTTGCCAAAAGAGTATTCGTGCCTTTACCATTCATTTATTTAATAACCTCCTCTGGATGAGAAAATAGACTGTGGGCACCTACACTAAAAGAAAATGCAGCCACATGCCAAAAGAGTGCCAACAGAACTGACGTGCCTTTACAACTCAAGGCAGACGGCTGTCCCTTAAACAGGAAAGGGAAATGGGGGTGTTGCTTTTAATCGAGCACATTATCAGATGTTTTCCTTAAAAAGTATCTTACGCTGTGCTCATCGATGAGCTATATTGTGCCAAAAACAGGCAATCTGGAGTTTTGATCATGTGTGCACAGATTAATTTGTTTTTAGACAGGTATGCCAACGATCATTAGTTATTTCCTAGCTTGTCAAAAACACATGTAACATAAAGTCGAATTGTTCACTTACGAATTACTTTGCTCTGATTATACTCTATAAGAAGTGAAAGCGTATTTGAACATTTGTATTTCATACCAGGGACCTGGTTTCAGGGAAAATAGTTTAAGTGTAACCTGCTCTGATTCACATAGCAAACAACAAAATATACAGCTAAAAGAAAAGATCATTTATTTGTCTACCGTAGACACAGGTGCTCCTGTCCTTTGTTAGTTGGAGTTCTGCTTCCTAAGGTCCAGACTGAGTGCTGTATTTGGGTAGAAGCTCCTGGAAGGTGGGAACCATATTTAGTCTCCATAGTTACATCTTCCACAAGTTCCTCTTGTGATATTTTACACTCTGGAGGTGTTCAAGGCAACGGATGAATGAAGGAGCCAGTGAAAGGAGAAATGTTTCCAGGTTGAAAGAATAAATGTATAAGGAATGGTCAGCAAATACAGTGAATGTTTAAGTTAAAACGTATATTACAGTAAAAGTCACGTTGCCATGAATTCCCCCACAAAATACTCCTCAGGCCGAACACACTTAGTCCATTCACCCTGCCACTTTCCGATGCAGTCCTGGAAATCTCCACGAGTGTCTTTATTTGCATTGTCTCAGCTACCTTGACACCCTGAGTCCGCTCAAAATGCTTACGGCAATTTCTGTCCAATAAGAACAAGATGGTGTGCCCTTGTCCACTTTATTGGCCGGGTATGACACCCTGTGACGTCTGACTCTTCCTCGAAGTCAAAATGAGCACGAAAGATAAATGCCTTAGTCTGAGTGAGGGCATCAAAGCAGCCGGGACAGCTCAACCGAAGACATTCGTGAAGGAGGGGTCCAAAACTGCTTCGGAAGGCATCAGAAACCACAGGATAAGAGTGTTCAATGCGAGGCAGAGTATTTTGAGAGGGTCTTATTGCAGTGTGTCCTTTTCTATCATAAATTTTAAACATTTTAAAGCACTCGCCATCCTGTTTGATCACCCTTCTCTCGCCCGCTGTATGCTGGGTAGATTGGAACGGAGAGAGGAAGAGAGACACCCAAAAGCTTCAGCCGAGTTTCACACCGCCATATTTTATCATCTTGCCCTATTACCCTGCACAAGAGTGTTTATTTTCTTTTTTCACTAGCAGACCTCTATGTATGAAACCAGCACCCTTCTTTTCTAGGGGCTGCTAAAACAGAGTCCCCCAGTTTTACACCAAATTGGTAGGTCTTTGAACAGGAATTCAGTCCAAGCCTGGCAAACAGTTTAAATTCTGATGCCTTTCCTCATCCACGTCTGTGCGGTGAGGGAGGGTATCATATTGCTGAGCTTGTAATACGATTCGCTCTTTCTGGTGAATATAAATTATTTATCACTTACTCCCCATTTTATGGGCTTGATGGTATTTAGAATTATATTACCCAACCTCATCATGCGCCCTTTCCCACTTCTTCTCCGCGCTGAGCCCCTCTGCTAAACGGGCAAAATGACAAATGTGGCAAAGAGTGACAGGCTTTCCAATGGGAAGATGAAGTGATTGTGTAATTTAATCCCAGCCACTTCCTGCAGAGGAGCCGTTAAGAAAGAGCGACTCATGGTAGCGATTTTTCCCCGTGCAAAGATATAAACAAGGTGATATTAATCTTCTGAGATTGAGGTATGGGTCTGATTGGTGGGAAAGAATGCAAGAAACTTCACCAAAATGGAAGTGCTCCTTGAGCTTCTGTGGTTCTTAGTCTTTCCTAACAGCCTGATGAGGAGTCCTCTGCCAGTTCAGATCTGACAGTGCCGGGAGATGTCCCCTCCGCAGACCTGCGCGTCTCCTCCCAGGGAGAGAAATGTGAGTGCACCAGGAGACTGAGATCCGTGTGTAGTCACTGGCTGAGGTTGTGAATGCAAACACCCCGACAGCTGACCTGCAGAGCCCAGCAGCTCTAGTCCTGGGGCGAGCGGAAACCAGGCGTGAAGACAGAGAGAGGAGGGAGGTTATCCGATTACTCAAGACTCTTACTGTTACAGCAGTTCACGGTCCACTATGACTACGGATGATGAAGACAAACTGACTTTGAAAGAAGACAAGAGAAAACTGAAGCCATTCTGCTGCAGGACTTGGCGCGGAGCTCACGTTTCTCTTAAAGCAAGGCCAACAGCTGCGGGGGTTCAGCAAGATCATTTAGGCAGAGATCAGAAGCCGCTACAGGAAGCAGGCAGCTGAATGCGTAATTTAGGTAGACAGTACAGTCTTGTGCACACATTGACAGAACCAACGGTTCGTTAATTAGAGAGGAGGGTCTCGGCTAAAAGACAAGAAACACGAAAAAAATCAATATGTCAAGGGGCACTTGTTTGCGCTGATGGATGGAACATCTGGTAAATGGTGACCCTGGAAAGCGGTCGATATTGATGGAGTTAGATGGTCATTTGGGGGTGTTTAAGAAGCGGGTGGGGCAGAAAGGTGCTGCCCTTTCTGAATGGAGAGACTGCAGTGCTTTGGAGAAGCCAGTGAAATCTTAACTGTGGAGTACATTTCACTGATAAGCAGTCTTGGGATGCACCTCGGTTGTAACGCTTTCATTCCAAGAAGTCTTTCTCGGCACAATCATGTTCCCACTTCACTCCCCACATTCCCTTAAAAAAACATTTTGTTTTGTGTTCTTCTAACAGGAGAAAATCGCCTTTCCTAAAGGCCTCGTTATTGAACGTAAGCGCTATGAGGGTGAGGTTTGGGGAGGGTCCCCGCGCCCCTGCTGTTTGTCCAGTAACCACAGCAGTCTCGGCCCAGGCACGTTGCTGAATCTCTACCTTCGCCTTTTTTTCTCTTTCGGTTCCTAGTCGTCTTCTGCCCACTCTCCTGCATCTGCTCGCTGCCACAAACCTGAGCTGCTAGGATAACATAGATAACAGAGACCTTTCCTAAGGCACCGAAAGCAGGACTCGTCTGAAGACAAATACCGATTTTGTAGCGATCCTGGCTGTCATCATTTACTCTATGCTTGATTACCTTTACAACAAGGCACTCACCTCCCATTCTGGGTTCTCGGCTGTGTTTCTGGAGATATCTAACTGTTCCTTTTATTGTCTCTTCTCATATTTAACTTAATATTCCTTCTCACCACTTTCTCATACTTAGCGCCAAAAGAATATGACTGTGGACAATCCATTATTTGATGAGGCACGATGAATCTTTTCCCCTCCAATCTAAATATAGTAGTTTACAGATTCCTGACCATCCTTGCAATTCATTTTTGGCTCGTTGGCAATTTGAGGGTGTCTCTTCTTAAAATGTGCTCAGAAGCGAATTTGTTAAGAAAACAAAACAGTAACTTAATCAGAAATGAATAGAGCAAGATTACTTACTGTACCCCAAGAACCAAGGGGAAAGCCCAAGCACACGTAAGAGGAACAGTAAGTGTATTAAATTAACAGTGTTTTGCTGTTGACCGAAATAAAACTCTCACCAATGACGCGCTTCTGAAACTGTTCTGATATCATCCTTCCCCTTTCACTCATACTCCCAACCGTTCCGTGGTCTTGGTTGTGGTTCTCATTACAGCTTGTAGAGGTTACAATGATCATCATCCACTTCTGGGTATTTTTTCCTTCTAGATTTTCATTATCTGCATATTCCTAGCTCTGCATCTTTCCAGGAAAAGTAAGCATGGTTCCCAGGTCTCCTTTCATCCAAATTATTGATAACAAAACAAGCCTGTTCAGAGCAGCAATTTTGTCTTTCCCTCTGGAAACCTTGTTCTAGGCCTCAGGGAGGTTAATCCACTTTCCAAAAGGGGATGGGATTTCTCTGTGAAGTAGATACGCATTTTAGCTACCATGGAGCTGTCTTGCCCACAAGACCATAAAGAGACCCCCGACCTTGCCGAGATTGTGATGTGTGTCTGCAATCGCAGTAGAACTCAGGAAAAGAAAAGTTGAAACCAGACACTAGTCTCTGACTGTGGAAAAGAAAAGTGGTCCGGTCAGGAGAAAATCAGTCATCTGAGCTAGGCAGGAACATATATGGAATCCTGAAAAATGCTTTATCAGCTCCCGATTGTAGCTTTAAATGTTTTTTTTTTTTTTTGAGATGGGGTCTCACTATGTAGTTGAGACTGACCTGGAACTCACTGTGTAGCTCAGGCTGGTCTTGAACTTATAGCAATCCTCCTGCCTCAGCCTCCTGAGTGCTGGGATCTCAGGCATGCACCACCACACCCAGCTTGTAGGTTTAATTCTTATTTAGTAGCTTTAAATTTTTTTTTTTTTTTTGAGATGGGGTCTCACTATGTAGTTGAGACTGACCTGGAACTCACTGTGTAGCTCAGGCTGGTCTTGAACTTATAGCAATCCTCCTGCCTCAGCCTCCTGAGTGCTGGGATCTCAGGCATGCACCACCACAGCCAGCTTGTAGGTTTAATTCTTAATTAGGCATTCCTAAACTACATGTGACTCCAAATCACCTGAGAGAGAGCTTGTTGGAGACTTAACATCCGGACCCCACCTCCAGATCCCTGATTTAGAGAGTTGGTAGGTTGTATCTTCACAGGAGTTCCTTAGGTGGTCCTAATGCATTTTGACAATGGGTCGTATGTGGACAAACAGTGCCACAGTGACTCACATAGAAATTCTTATGTTACACTGGCTCCTCACCACCTCTTCCACCATCCATTATGACACCCCCTTTCCCCAAAGCCTCGAGAATGGTTTTGTCTGTTTTTGACATTCATCGCTTTTACCCATTTGCTTACAGCCTAACATCCTTATGCTCACAAATGTGCTTATGTATTTAAAATTAAGATTTAAACCACATGTGTTGTTGGAGGCTGGTTCAGGTGTCTCAGCAGGTGAAGGTATACGTAGTCTAGGACAAATAAAACTTTGTGTAACCGGAAGCAAAGTTACTATACTGTGACTGTCTAAAGTTCCTTTTTTTTTTGGTACTGGGGATTGAACTGAGGACATTGCTCTTGCAAGGCAGATGGCAGCACCACTGAGCTAAATCCCTGGCCCCTAAACTTCTTAAAGCCAGAGCCAAATATGAAAATGACAGCATTTGTTGAGGTGTCACTATAGGTCAGTTTCCTTACTTTTATTATTCTTTTAAATCATCATACTAGAGTACATGCAGGATTTGTGAGGCCTGAACATTAGTGACGTTGTGAAGTTTTGTTTAAGAACATTAATTTAAACTCTGAACAACAAAGGCATAGGCAGAACCCAAAATGGCACGAGAAGTAACACTAAGGAACAACAGATGGGATCATACCAAATTACAAAGCTTCTGCACAGCAGAGGAAACCACCGACAGAGTGAAGACACAGCCCACAGAGTGGGAGAAAATGTTTTGCTAGCTATTTCTCAGAGGACTGATATGTAGAATATATAAAGAACTCAAAAAATTCAACACCCTAAAAGAAAAGACTCAGTCAAAACAAACAAACAAACAAACAACAACAACAACAAGAAGTGGGCCATGGGAATGGAGAGAGACTTCTCAGAAAAAGAAGCAGAAATGGCCAGTAAGTACGTGAAAAAATGTTCAGCATTGCTGGCCTTAAGGGAAATGTAAATTAAAACACTGAGATGCCCTCTTACTACAGAAAAGGTGGCCGTCACAAGGAAATCAAATAATAAAACGTACTGACAAGGATGTGGGCAGAAAGGAACTCTTCTGCGTTGTTGGTGGGAATGTAAGCTAGCACAATCATTATGGAAACCAGCGTGGAGGTTCCTCAAAACACTACACCTGTGGCCCAGCTACTCTACTGTTCGGTCTCTTCCCAAAAGACTTAAGGACATCATAGTACAGTGATCCATGCACACCCAGGTTTATAGTGGCATCATTCAGAATAGTTCAGTCTTGGAAGCAGCCTGTGTGTACAGATGAAAGGATAAAGAAAATGTGCTATTTATACAAAACGGAGCACTGCTCTGCCATAAAGAAACACAAACATAAATGGATGCAACTGGACACCACAGTATTAAGTGAAACAAGTCAGACACAAAGTTAAATATGGCACGGTTTCTCTTCCACGAGAATCTCCCTCTTGCTCCCTCTCTCTCTTTCTCTCTCTCTCCCCAGCTAAAAAAAAAAGAAAATAGCTAAATAGGAAGTAGCAAGATCTTTTTCATATGGATGGGGGAACCTGAGATGGAGGGAAAAAGACTTGAAGGGGGAATATGATGAAAGTAGAGCTTCTGCAAATGGGGAAGAGACAGAGTTGAAAGGAGCACGGAGAGAGGGGAGGAATAAAGCATGAAAAAGGAAGAGTGAGAGAGAAAGAATTAAGTTGTGTACATGTACCAACTCCCCACAATAACTAATCATTATGTACTGCAAAATTATATTAAAATATATTAATATATATAATTAATAAAATTAATTTAAAAAATACAGGGCATAGGGTGTGGTGACACATGTCTGAAACCCCAGTAGGGGGATGATGAGGCAGGAGGGTTGCCCCGAGTGGGAGGCCAGTCTAGCCTTCCTAGAAGTACCCTGTTTCAAGCTACACCGCACTGAAGAAAATAAATAAAAAGCACAAATACAGTACTAGATATAGGGCCTCAGCAGAGATCCATGCAGAAGCAGACAAGAGATTAATCCTCATTCATTCTGCAAATCCACCTGGACCTTGGCAGTGCCAGATTAGCCTGTAGACCTGTGGTGAGGTCCTGGAACCTGTGTCAACCTGTGGTTGACCTAGAAACTGAGGCTCAGCCAGTTCGCCCACCTTCTTGGGATCACACAGCTGAAGTGATGTAACTGGGATTTGAACTTGGCTCTCTCCCACTCCAGGGGTCACACGGCCCCAGGAACAATGGGCTTCTTCAAACAAAGTATGCTTATCGCTCCCAGTTGTGTTTGGTTTTGATCAGTTTGATATTGTGTATTAGGCTACCCTGGCACACCTGACTTGGGGACAATGAAGAATGAAGAGATCTGAAGTGAGAAACATATCTGTGAAGAGGTATGGAGATGGCTGTGTTCTGCCTCAGTTTCCCAAAGAATCACTGAACTCTAAGTCCAACAGCTTAAAAACTACTCTTTCCTTTGCATTTTGTCATCATGAAATAGCAAATGAGAACTTTGATACTTAAGGATATTTAACAGAAAGCCTTGATAAAAATATTGTTTAGCAAATGAGAAGGTAGATAAGGAGAAGTAATCCATATTTTTGGGGGAGACTGTTACACTTCGAGGATGTAGTCCTCACCGTGAACCTGTCGGGTAGACACACAGATCTCAGGGTCTTCATTGATTGAAGAAACTGACACTCACAGATCAAGTCAATCGGTCAAATCCATGCAGCTATTCCAGCAAAGTGGAGGCTGAGATCATCTTTAAGTGGCAGTGGTTTAAAACAAAGAACTTTTCCACAAAACGTGACATCAGATCTGCATTCAACTTTGCACAGACTACGTTAACACAATATAGTGGTTTCTGAAAGAGAAGAAAAAGATGGGAGCTTTATTTTTACACATCTGAAAGATGATTTATCCCATGCAGTACAGAGTCACTGAAATCCTTTAATTGCAATCTACTGAAAGAGTTAGTTGAAAAAGAGCTGGAAGGACCTATTAACACCCAGTACCAAAAGTGTGACAGAAAAGTATGAGAGGAGACAATTCCAACTTCTAATTGTGAAACTATTCTGTGTTTAGGTTCAGTGCAATTTTCAGTGAGCTCATTAAAGTGCTGTAAGGGACCACCTCTCTACCCAGAGCCCTGAGAAGCTATCTGACTGTTAGCTCATGTCTTTCCTATCCTTTGGGGCCATATGTCAACCTCTGACCTCACAAGGGTGGGGACTTAGAAAATATTTCTCTGCATTGCTAATCTACCCAGCACCATCCCTAGAGTATGACACGAAAGGGAAGCAGTGGGTGAGCAGGTTTGCTTTGAAGGTCACTGCATGTGCAGAGAAACAAAGAAAAGCAGATATGTACCTCACAGCAGGTAACCATGAGGATGCATCCGTTCATGTCTGCTGCCCAATTTTATCCCAGCTTTGTTCAGTAAGAGAACAGCCCAACTTCGCACAATAATAAAAAACTGGATGTTTTGCTCCTATTTGGCAGACTGGACCTTTAAATTATAATAGAGAGGTTATACAAGAGAAGCATATTTTCTTGCAAATTTCCCCCTTAGACATATTTTAATGAATATTTCTTTTCAAAAGATGTCTCGAGCTAAAGTTGCCATTCTCTTTGGGGCCAATATAGCAGAATAAAGACATGAGGATGTAGCTCAGCAGTAGAGGTTTGCCTAGTGTGTGTAAGGCCTTGGGTTCAATTCCTAGAACCTCAAAAGTAAAAAGTGTATAAATAAATATAGCAGAAATATATTTCAGTTAACTGTAGTGTGCCCTTTCCTAGTTACGCTCTCTACAGTACAGATGTATTTACACATCTAACAATTCATCATTACCATGGATTTAGACTTAGTTTCGCCTTGCATTTTCTAACATTTTTAGAGGATCATATTGCCTGCGTTGTTCTCCTTACTGCAGTGTCAGTGACATGGGTGCCTGAGTCCCATCCAGTTGTATTTCTGTGAAAATCCAGCAGGACCCTTTCCTGGGGCTGAGCAGGTCTTCTCAGGCAGTGCTGACCCGAGCTGTGGGAGCAGAGGCAGCTGGGCGTTGGCATCAGAGGTTGGCATGTTTTCCCTACTCACTTTCCAACCATATGCTTCGTTCTGCGTTTTGGCACAGGCTTCCCGTCCATGTGTAGGAACAGCCTAATCCACAGCACAGCCTATTGGGGTCGGGGAGGGGGCACCTTCTTTGGAGATAATCAGATGTGCTTTGTGTTCAGCTCCATGGATTTTACCTTGCCCCTCTATAGGGCCAGAGCCTCTGATTATTGCCATGGTGATCCATTTGTCCCTTGGGAACCAGCCAGAGACCATTGCACTGATTCTATGCAGGCCATTAGGTAATGCTGAGAATCTTGGACAGAATTGCATTTTTGTATGAAAAGAATCCCTGTGGATGCTCAGCACTAGGTTTAATTGGACTGTACAGTTAATACTGGCTGAGAGGGGACAAAGGGTCTGAGGGTATAGTCACGGAACTGAACTGACTGATGGGCTAGGCATGTTCTGCTCCATTGTCCTTTTCCTCCCTTTTTTAGGTATTTAGCAGGAAGGAGATGAATCTTAGTGTTTTAGGGCCAAAAGATATAGGCTATTTGCAAGTAATGGATTTGCAGATAACAAATAGTTGGGGAATTTTTAGAGTGTGGCATGCATTTAGCTCCTCATTGGCAGGACACCTGAAAAGTAATCGTTGCTTCTTAGAGACCAATTACTAGACATCAGCCCAGCTGGAGACCACATTCCCTCCTTCTCTGGTTCTTGTTGAGGTTTTGCCATAGATGAGTCAACTATTCCCATTGAGGGTCCTTTCAGGGCCGTAAGAACCTCAGCCCTGCCTTTGCAGGTATAGTCTAATCCTCTCTGCTCTGGTACTGGGAAGTTCACTGTGGGTTTGAGCATCCTGGTGCTCTGTGGGTTCCTACTGCAGTCTTAAGGCAGTGGCCACAGGTGGATACTTAGGCCATTAATTCCAGTTTATGTTGCTTCATAGGTTTGGCCAATTGGTTAATTTCTCTACCGTAAGACGCTCTATCTATAGGCTATGAATTAAAAGTGGCCAACGTGACTTGCTCTGAGTGGTCATACAGATGATTAATGGAGGGGGTCAGACTAATATTAAAATTCCTGGGCTTAACTCAAATGCAGTTGGTGGTTACACAGTTGTATGTGCCTTGTTTGCTCTTCTTTTTCTGTTCAGATTTTCTCATTTCAGTGTGCGCGGAGCTAGTCTTAGTCCCCACTATGCTAATGCCTGTGTTCAAATGCTGTTTTTCCCCCATGGGGATTTCCAGGCCTAGATATTAAAAATGTCAACAAAGAAGAGTGACAATTTTAGAGATATTCTAATCCAACACGTCCAACCCTTTCCCCCTTTCTCCCCAGATGAAGCTTTTTGTAGTTGTTTTAAATTTATTTCTTCATAAATATTCAAAGCTGTCTGCTACATGCCACCATCTTCCCTGATATCTTCCTGTAAGCCAGCCCATTATCTCTGTCTATATCTATCTGTATCATATAGCATCTATATCTATCAGGTATCATTAAACTGGATGAGGCCCTATCTAGAACCCTCTTTTACTCCAGAACACTGGGTTGATTCTTTTTTGTCCATCATTAGAAATATTCTTTCCTGGGCCGGGGATTTAGCTCAGGTTCTGCCACCTGCCTCAGAAGCGCAGGGCCTGAGTTTGATCCCCTGTACCCCCTGCCAAAAAAAAAAAAGGAAAGAAAAGAAATATTCTTTCCTACTCCCTCTTCCTCATGAACCTCCCGGAAATGAGAACAAAACTCCTCCTGTACTTCGAATTATACTCTGTGGTTCCCTCCTTGATGCCATCTTGTTTACGTACATCACAGTTTGTGTTGCCAAGATGTGTTCTTTGAGTAACTACTAAGTGACGTACTTTAGCCCATTACTGACTCTTTTTTCCACCTATGTTCCTATACATGATGATCTTTGTCAGTGCAGCTAATAGTTTTCGGCACCCAATGTATAATAAAATGATGTTCTAAGCCAAAGAATAAAAATATGAAAGTATAGCAAAAACAAGATCTAACCAGTCATCCACAATTATCATTTACTAGATGCTTCTGGAAGATGATGGTGATGGTTTGTGACATTCAGTTAGCAAATCCTACCTGCTTATAGTGTGATTGAAAAGTTACCTAATTTTAGCTGACGTCCTCAAAACTCTAAATTGTGGATCTACTGCTATGCTATATTCTGTGTTATCCAGCAAATTCTCTCATTCTGTTTAACATCTGCGAAGTTTTGTTCTTTCTCCTAGAAGCCAAGCTGTCTTGCATCCCCCACCCTTTCATTTTTCTCTTTAAGACCTAATTTCTGTTTCATATTCATTTTCCTATAGCTTCAGAACTTCCTGAAAAATGATTTTGCCACAGTTGAGCAACATCCTTCAATCACTTCTCTGTAGCCTGGTCACCATAGCATTCTCTTGTGGTGGAAACAATATAAGTAGCAGAGTAGAAAAAACAAATTCTTGACTCATTAATTATTTGCTCAGTCTCCAAGTCAACTGGGCCCCTGGCAGAGGTTAATCATGAGGCAGATGCCCATCTGTACAGGGCAGCGCTCATGGACAGTGGTCAGCAGTGAGTCACCTCTACATCAAGAGCTTCTGTAGATGATTACTTACTTTCCAAGTAAAGGTCAGCCATTGGTTGGGTCTAGGTTAAACCACTGGTTGACTCAAGGTACAGAAAGTAATGTGTAGGTCAAACAATGCAGTAAACATTAATTTCCAGTGTTTCTAGACCTTTGTACTCCAGTAAAGTTTTTTTTCTTCAGTATTAGACATTGAACCCAAGGCCTTTACACTGAGTTATACCCAACCCACCCACTCCCCTTTTTCTTTTTTTAAGAGTGGGAAAAACGTGTTGAGGGAAAGGAAGCTTCTGTCTAAAAGAGGCAGAAGGGGGACTGGAAAATGGGCTGCCCACTCACCCCCCTTCTCAAAGATGTATTATACAGCAAAGCCATGTGGTGAAGTGAGTACAAAGTGGGACAAAACTGTTAGACCCAATGGAAAATTACAAGGTGGGCATGAGGTGGCACAAAACCACGACCAACCAATAAGATGACAAGTACAGTCACCCAGGCAATATTGATTAAATGGAAGTCAAATGGAGGAGCAAGTCACGTAGCAAGCATACAAGGATTTTCAGTAAGGGTAGGGGGCCAGGGATATTTCCTGGAATCCCCTTTTTCTTTTGTGACAAAGTCTATCTAAGTCACTAAATTGCCCAGGCTGAGCTCAAATTCCCAGTCTTCCTGCCTCAACCTCCCAGAGTGCTGGGATTATAGGTGTGCCCCACCTCACCCCAGCGGCAGTAAGGTTTCACCTTTTTTCTTCTTCTTTTAACATACCTTTCTATTTCTTTGTTGAAGAATTCTGTGGAGTCAGGGTACTTCAGATGGCCCTACAGTTTCATTTCTAAAATTTTCATTAAGTCGTGTTTAAGTTTGTTTTATGTCTTATGAGACTTTCCACCTTATGAAAACTTCATCACTTTTTAAAGTTAATTCCATTAATCTTCAAAGTCTTTCCTTGATCTTCTTAGGAGATATGAACTGGAGTTATGAGTTTTCTGTGAAGAAATATGTTTATATCAGTTTAACTTCTTTGTTAATTTCTAACAAAATGTTCAAATGTTATGATGCAGAAAATATTTCGATTCTTTTCAAAGAAGTAGTCTATATCAGAGATGAGGCCTCATATATTTTTAATAAGTACACTTAAATATTGCATCAGAATTAATAATTTCAAGAAAAGCTTAAGTGGGGTAGAGTTAAAACAGAGGTGGAATTAATAGAGGGCTGGGAAAGATGAGGACTCTGAAATCTAGCAGACATGGTCTAAAGTCCTGGCCTTGTCACTAGTTAGCTGTATGACCTTGACAGGGGAATTAACTGCTCTTATTGTCTTAGACAACAGAGGTGATAATCATATTTCGTAGCCTTCCTAGAATTGTTCTGAGGTAGAAATGGGTAGAGCATTTCAGCTGTGTGCTTAGCATGTACCAAATATTGCATTTTTTTGAGAGGGTTATTATTTGCCCTCTGTTTTTTTATGTCTAAAAACTAGACAAAAGCCCTTTGACTGTTTAAAATACCCATTACAGGTGGAAGATACTCAAATATTTCCATGTTTGGGGAAAAAAAAGCAAGGAAACAAGCAACAGTTACAGCTCAGGCTTCAGTAATGAAGGAAGGATCACTGTGGTGTACTTTAGGTACAACCTATCCTAAGCTAATTCTTGAATAGCCTTGAATACAGAGCTTTTGGAGTAAGTTACAAACCCATGTCTTTACCAAGTCAGGAAATTTAAGTGGGTCAATACAAGCAGCAGTTGTTAACAGTTTGAAAGGATATGTGATGTTTACTTAAATATTAGCCTAAAAAAAACTATGTTAACTGGTGGATTCTATCACATAAGCTTAAGGGTAAGAGGTTGGGGATTTAGCTCAGTGATGCCCTGCACCTGCCTCCAAGCCCAAGGTCCTGAGTTCGATCCCAGGTACAAAAAAAACCAAAACAAAAAACCAAAACAAAACAAAACAAAACAAAACAAAACTTAAGGGTAAGAAATTCGAAATGACACAACTGTCACTTGGCTAGCTGTTTGGAACATGGTAACCTCAAAGAGGGGTTTACTTCCACCCCACGCATCATGGGTCCTCGACACCTGTGATATCTTGACATATTTATTCTCATGAAGGAAGTTAGTTTCATAATTTAGTCCACATTCTCATAAAGTAGGCCATAGAGGTGCTGCTGACAACCCAGTGGGGTCCAGAAGTTCGGTTTGGCAGCCCACCAGAGTTGTGCCTGGATTTAAATGCCCTCAGGCGATGCTACTGCTCAAGCGTGTCACGTGCTCACCACGTGCCATCCGGGTACCCTCCATCCAGCCGCCACGTTCTTCCTATCTCTGATTTGTTAGTCTAGGTGCTTGAGGCATGATAACAATTCTTTATAATGGTAACAGAATGAACAATGAAAGCTAGAATTACAAAATAATTCCGTTTTTTATGAACAGATTTATTGGAATAAAATTACATTTTCAAAACTGAAATAAATGTTTGTACATGTACCAACTCCTCACTGGGAAGGTAATCATTATATATTGTAAATATGTGCTAATAAATAACAATAAATCAAAAAAGTTTTTTTCAAAAATGATTTTGAAGCTATTTCCCTTAAAATTTAAATTTAATAAATTAAAATTGTTGGTGTATATTAACGGTAAGATATTTTCCTTTTTTTGTTTTTTGGTACCGGGGATTGACAGTTTTCCTTTATTTTAATTAATAATTCTATTAAGAAAGTATCTTTCAAAAAAGTATGTGACAAGTATTGCTTGATCTTTTGCATTTACATTAATTTACATTATGGATGAAAAATGTACTTAGGTTTTGAGAAAAATTAAAAATTCTATATTAAAAAGTTCTTTAGGTGATTACTGATAATTAAATAAAGATGATGTAAATATCTTCATTATAAAACATCAGTATTACTTTTATAGAAAGGAAAATGAAAACCTTATGAAATTATTTATAATTTTGAATTATAAATTTATCTTATTTCTCATTTAATCACTAGTACATTGACAAAATATTCTGATATGTACAAAAGTAAATTCAATCACTTGCTGTTTTATTGATTTTTTAGTTATATAAAAGCAGTCTCTTTATGCACTGATTTTCTCTTTTGGTATTATGAACGTATATTTGTAGAGGTAGGGAGACATTTTTTTCCTACTTTTTTAGCTGGATTTTTAGTGTGAAAATATTTAGGCAAATATCACCTATGTCTACATTTGTCAATTTAACCCCCTCCCACCCCAGACCTATAAATGTTACCAGCGGGTTCAGACTGAAGCGGAGTGGAACATCCATAGAAAACCCATCATTTTCCCTTCCCTTCTGCGTTTCAGAGATGACTTCATAGAAATATTCTTTACGGCTGCTTCCGCTATCACCCGTTTGTAGAAGTTGATCCACAGCTCTCCGTCAGTTATTTTCAGTTCCATATTGAAGGTAGTTTCCAGAGTTGCCATTTCTCCCAGCCCCTGCCCATAGAAACATCTCCTCTCATAGCAAAATTGACCAATATGGACGTGCAGAACAAAGAGAAGTCAAAGGGTGAAATTAGTAATACTCATAAACAAGCAGGAAAATTTGGAAACACTTCAAAGAGGTCATTTTACCTAAAGCTACGCTTACTTTTGGTGTCTTTTTGGGATGAACAAATTTATGTACTATTTCTATACAAAAACGTTATGCATCCTACTTACTGTGAAGTTTGCATGAAAAAGGAAACCTCCTCATGGATGTGTTAGTAACTGTCTTATTGTGAGACGCCCGCATCGTACTGCTATGATGGGTATTCGAGATAAAAATACATTCAAAGTGCATTCTTCACAGAATTCGTAGTCTAATTTAGTTCTGGTTTTCTCCCTTTTAAGTACGTTAAAGTAAAAGCACAGAGCTTTTCGTACTATCAAAAAATACATGCGTGAAACCGTGATGGTGAAATGTGATTGTGAAAGTGCGGTCCGTGAAGTTGGGTGTCCACGTAGGCCGTACTACACATCTCAGTGCTGATGGTTCACTTGAGAGGAATTCTGTGCAGGGATCTACCCGTTCATCAGGACCACCCATGTAGCTCTTCAAAATTCAGATTCCTGGGCCTACCGTTTACCTCCCCAAAATACAAACAGGGGCGGTGAGCAGGCAGGCAGGCCACATCTCGGCAGCTCGTCTCCCGCACACACGCTCTAGTCTTCCTCTGCGCTGTACCCAAGGGGGCGATCCGCACCGACATTACTGAGCATTTCTGGCTCCGAGGGGCACCCAGCAGTCCTGGGACGGATGCGGGACAGTGACCCTGGGAACCTATCCTCCCCTCCCAGCCGGTTCCTTCCTTCCCAAGGGTCCGAGCAGGCAGCAGTCCCCGCACCCAGTGGCTCTCTTCCTTCCCTCTAGTCTTAGGGTGCTCACCTGCTGGATGACTGCATTTTCCCTTAGGGTTTCTCATAATCAGCCCAAGTCTTTGAAATATTTTTGTTAGGAAATTTTCCTTAAATTACCCACTCCGAGTGTTTCTTCTCTCTCTTCCACACCCGTCTCCCTCTCCTTCCTGTCCCAGAGTACTGATGTGGAGCTTAAGCACCCATCCAAAATCTGAAGGATCTCTGCTCCCAGGGACAACACATTACTGTGTAGCCTATGATTACACTGAGTTTATTTTGAAGATGTTCTCCTACTAGGTATTCTTGTAACTCGTGATTTTTTAGAAATTTAAAATTTTGAATTAAGATTTACTGCCCCAACGTTAAGCATCAGTTTGGATGCATTTTGAAAGCAGCACGTACCTGTGTCATGACCTCGACAGCTGAGTTAACATTTCCACCACACCAAAATGTTTCTCTTTCCTCCCTAGTTACTACCTCTACAAGCCCTGTGTAAGAATTGATCTACTTCCGGTCACTACAGATTAGTTTTGCCTGTTCTGCAATTTGATATAAATGGAAATCTACGCTTTCAGGAATTGTCTTTTCTCCCCTACTCATCACGATGCTCTTGAGAAGTTGAGTCGCACCCTCATCATCGTGTCTGGCAGTGTTTTGTTTGTTTTGTTGTTCCTTTTTGCAACTCAGCAACATTGCAATATGTAAATGTACTCTAGCTTGCTCAGTTCTTTGCTGTCACTGGACATTTGAGCTCCAGCTTTTGGCTATTCTAAATAAAATTGGCATGAATATTAACGGATGCCATTCTGTTGATGTATCTTTTCATTTTTCTCTGATAAATATCTGAGTAGAATTGCTAGCGCACAAGGAAGGTATATGTTTAGCCTTATTAACTAGAATCTTTATTTCTATTTTGAATTTTTTTTGTTCATATGAATGAATATTAAATTTCCACAAATGCCTTTTTGGGGATTTATTTTGATTCTTATCTCTATTTATAAATAGGCTTATTATATACAGATTCATGTAATTTTTTTTTTTTTTGTACCGGGGATTGAACTCATGACCTTCGCTTGGGAGGCAGGCATAGTGTCACTCAGCTAAATCCCCTCTACCATCATTTGGGTAATGATTTAATTTTATGTTCTCTTATATGTACTTACTTACATATTTTTCTCAAACCTCTGAGAAAACTCTTACTGCAATGCTGAGTAAAAAGTACGTTAACTCAATTCATTTTATTATTTTATAAGCTTTGATTAAAATCACTTTCACTCTACATGTTTTTCTGAGTGTTTAAACTCTCATACCTTTTTAATATTTCCAATCTGTTAAAGTATATACATGAGTTGCTTTATTTCCCGTGAGCCTATATGTTAAATAATTATTGCAAGTAACTTTAGCACAGACAAGATTAACAAAGTGTGAACTGCAGGTGACCCAACAGGGAGATAAAGACCATAAAAATGACCCATAGAAAGCATATATTTGTGTTTGTTTCTTATGGGCTTAAAATGTGAAAATCTTTATGTCTTTTGGGATCAATCTGATGTTTATCGTCAGGTCACTTTGTCTCGCCAACAGGTTCTGAGATGGAGATGAAAGTGCAGGAAATGTATGAAGAATCAAACATACAAGGAAGTAGGGAAACGCAGCTGGGTCCATGGAGAAGTCCAAATCCAAGGTGGTCACGACAGAGACCTTGGTGATTTCCACAGGGAGTTCCAGAGCTCCGCTGGTCTTCAGAATCAACCTGCCCATTGCAAGGCGTTAGGACTTAACCCCTCCCTTGGCCAGACCTTCCATGTGGCTCTGCCCTCCAGAAGGGCAAGCAACCTCCAACGGAAGACGCTTCCCTGCTAGGAACAGTGAGGGAGTCAGATGCCAACACTGACAGGAGCTAGGGAAAAGGACCTCACTCCTGAAGGGGATTTCCACAGCACACCGTTGTCTACAACACCTCGATGCTTAAGAACACAGGACACTGAGCCAAATTATCTGAACGTTGAGCTAAGCCACGTTTCTTGAGAGCGTTTTGATTTTTTATATGCAGTCCTCCATTTGAGCTGAGCTACAATGGGAAGACACAGAATTTGGAGATAGAAGGCTGTTTTTCCTTTCTATTCTGCCATTTCTCAGCTCTCTGTATACTCAAAGTGTGGTTCCTTAAGGAATCTGCATGTTGGTTTCCTACACTATTACATAAAAAGAGAGTCATATATCTTAAGGTTTAAAGGTACAAGAAAATAGTCTATGTGTATTAGCGAATTTATATTGTATAGCGAACTTATACTGCTTTTGTATTTTTGCTGCCGAATGTTTTAGGTGATATTTATAATTTAGCTGCTCATGCACTGTTTAGGGGTAGGGGGCTGTGGCTGATTTGAAGACCCTCTGAATGCTTTAATTAGCCTCACATACACCTGCCCTTCTGTACAATAGCCAGAAACTAAAAGACAATAGCTATTTTAAGAGAGTTGCCACGGAGAACACTGCCCTTGTGACTAGCAGTACATTTGGTCTCAGAGGGAGAGTATGTCTTTGCTCAAAGATGTGAAGGACTCTGCAGACACTATGACTGTTCAGCGATGCATTCTTTGGTACCCAAATCTAAATATTAATATAAGCAAGTAGACAAATGGAAGAAGAGATGCTAATGAGTTACCCATTTCTAGAAACATGCCCTCTACAATTTCTCTGCTGGACCGCATAGCAGCTTTTTGAATAATCTTTTCCTAGTTTTGTAGATGCGGTAATCTTTCTTTTTCCAATGCGAAATATATGGTCATCTCTCTCTTTCTGCAGCACAGATTATGAATTCATAAGCAGTGTCTGTTCGAGGCTGAATTTTAATTTCTCACGGATGAAACTGAATATTTTTCCTGTGGTCGATCTTCGCCGTGAGCGTGAAGCCGCACCCTGGTCCAGAGGGTGATGTGTCTTTGGAACGCACCCTCCCGCGGATTAAATAACAGCTACTCCACCGTCTCCTGTGACCTTCGTCATTGTACAAGTTGTGAGATGTGTTACAACCCCTAAAAACTCCACTACAATTCATTTTCTCCTCTCCCTGCCCCTGAAATGACATTATGTGATTTCCTCTTGTATGCAAGTTAGTTAATAGCTAACTCCTGTCAAAATCAATTTGCAGATAAGTAAACACCTCGCAATAAATAACACCCTTTCAAAGTACGCGTTTTTTTGGATTGATCTCACATCATCCAATCAGTTCTGCCAATATCGCTTCACACTAACTTCTGTCATGTTTAAATGCGTGTATAGGCTAATGGGGCAGTTTGTAATTTTGCCAGACTGACGCTGTTGCTCAGATATATGGCATAGAGTGGGGTGAATAAGATGCGAAGGTATTTGTATCGAACGTTCACCAAGGGTTTCCCCCCTTACTGCCCTCACACGCAGAAGGTACCCTGGGAGATGAATGTGCCAGGAGAAGTTATCTGAGGCTCATAAAATCTTTTTCAGAAGATTGAAATAAAGTCAGTGCTTGCAGAAGACAAATCAATTGTGACATTTCTGAATAGAGTGCGAAGCATTTAATTAGCACAAGACATACTGGCAAATGCTGAATTACCCAATAAATCACTGGATGCTGGAGCCCATACAGGGCGGGGAATCAGCTGTCTTGCGAGATGTACAGCAAGTGATAATAGGGAGATCTGGCCATTTGTATTGTCACTTTGCCCCATTTTCTGCTTTTTTTTTCCCTATTTTGACATTTGCACATGGAGCTCCTTTAATTATTCCAAACTATCACTAAATTCTGTCCCTACCTACTTGGAGAATATCTTGCAAATACTTGCATTTGCAAAGGGCACTCACTGCTGATAATGCAATATGGCAAGTGGGGTGGCAAAGTGAGGTCCTGAGTACCCGGGACTAAATACAGATGAGAATCCTCGGCACAAACACACTGAGAAGCCTACTAACAGGGTCACTGTATTGCCACCTGCTGAAAATACAGAAGGTGTTACTTCAGTCATTTGTGAGTCTCACAAAGATATCTACCAGTTTAAGCAGAAAAAATGGCTGGCTTTAATGTTTGAGACTTTTGGGTTTAAAAAAAATATATATTTTTTTAACCTGGAACCGAGATGCTACTTCAGCCCATCTTTGAAATGAACTGCTAACGATCCCAGAGGCTGAAATCCAATGTTTTGGTTATTGAGAAGCTGGGGAAAATGGAAGATGAATTCCAAATGAATCTTACTGGTTCTGGAAGAAAAGGTGGAACATTTTCTCCAATGAGAAACATTTTATAGATAAATGGGTGAGGCTGCAAGTGAACCTTTTATTGAGTATTTTTCTATGATCTGAGGCATCTTACCTTATAAGCACCAGCTCATACAAAAGACCCCTGCTGCAATCCACTGCACGGTTGCTACTCTGCCTTTGATTCCATGGTAATTGGTGACATTTCAATGATAGATAAGGTTAGAGAGAGAGAGAAGACAGAGGTAAGTACAATACTGACTAAGCAAAGATTAGAGATGCAATGTGAGGAAATAAACAGTTTCATTTATTAAAACAAAGCTGCAGCCTGATTTTCCTGGGCAGCTGGAACCCTAGAAGTACCATCACCACTTGCTGAAGCCATAGTGGTCTAGCTGTGTGTGTATAATGATAGGAAGGCATGGCCTTTTAGTGTGCTCTTCCTAACCCCAAACCTTTCCCTTTTACTCATTAATTAATTCATGGACATTTATTAAAATTATTTCATAGGAATTTGTAATATGTTCACATGCAATTATATCATTTTGCCTTATTTTGTATCATACCTCTGTACAGTGTAGTGAATTCTTGGAAATATCAACTATAAAGCAGACCAAATATGTGTCATTGGTGAAACATCTTGTACATCAATACCAGTAAATGTCAAGTGAGCAGGTAGGAATTTGAAAAGGGAGCTAAAGATTCGTTAGTGGCTTCCACCAACCAAGACAGCAATGTAAGAAGCATCATCAACAACAAAAAAAGGGACCTCTATAGTTTCTTCTCTTTAAAAAGCTTTTTATGACATTTTTTATTTTTAGGAGGTGTGTTTCTCATTCTGCTTTTCAGGGCTTCTGCTGTCTACCTCGAAATCTAAGCAAAGCATTAGACAGACCTGTATTCTTCACCGATAGAACTGCTCAATTGCCTGGTGTCAGGGCAACAGCAACTCTGGAAAAAGCCCTGGAGATGAATGGGCAACGTCACAGTTGGCAGTGGAAGTGTTGGGCTGGAGGATTATCTCAGTGAGTGCTTTGAGATCCTTCTTATAAATCATGCCCTGAGTCAAACTGAGCTAGCGGGACTTGTGGTCCATAATCAGTGACAATAACCATCTTGTGGTTTCCTTAGTGTGTCTGAGCAAGACTCACATTCAGTGAGAAGGCATGTAATTAAATTTTGTACAACTTTACTGGAAAAGGTAAGCATTTTAAAAGAAACCCAAACCAAGTCCTTCTTCTGGCTTCATATTTCCCACTTCAAGCCAGGAAAAAAAAAAAAAAAAAAAACCTGGCAAGCTTATTTCCCACACACACAAAAAAAAGTTTTAAAAAATGGCTGTCTCGTTACTATTAAATTAATGATTTCCCCTGCCTTAAAGTAAGGCAGTGTTTTTCTTGCAAATTTTTTTCCCTGGTTAAAAGATGTGATTACAAATATTTGATGATATCAATTTGTCATTCTTCATTTAATTTTTCCAAGGACACATCACTTTGCCTCTCTAATTATCCTAAAGAACGGATCCATGAACCACTCGGTATCCTCCTAATAAGTAAAGATTTCCATTTTTATAAGAGAATCAGAATTATGAATCAAATATCAAATCAAGTGTCATTTCAGAAAAAAGTCAGGAAAAGATCATATAAATCATTTATAATCATCTCCAAAGGCAATTAGAATAATTCTAAATTTTCCTCTAAACCAGTGCTGTGCATCTGGCTGTCTGGCAGGCAGGCTGGCTGTCTCTCCCTCCTTTTTCCTCTCCTCTCTTCCTCCTCCTTTGTGAAATAAAGTAGTAGAGCATAGATGCTTAGATTTACAACAGGTTTCAAGATCCTACAGGTGTTGGATTCTGATATTTGTTTTGCCATTTGTCTATGTGAGATGCAGCAAACTGCTTAAAATTTTCAGCTTTAGGTTTCCTCACTTGAATGCTGGCATCATAATGTCATCCACATAGGACTGTTTTAAATTAGATGATGTAAAGCAATTAGCAGTGTCTGGCACATGGTGTGAATAAAAGAGATCATTGTAATTAGTTGCAATTTAGGCTTGTGTTATTTCCGGCTAAATGTACAGCGTCTTCACTTATCTTCACATTGGCCTAGTCAGCTTGATATGCTCATCGGTTTGTTCATGTCCTCTCCTTGTCAAAGACTTCCTTTACCTAGTATCTCAAAGCATGTACTTATTTTTGTCTGCTTTCCAGCCAACGAATTCTGTGATCATTCTTGACTCTCTAGTATTTATTTTTGCTTTTCCTAGTTATGTTTGATTGTCCTTCTTTGATATGCAAATAAACAAATGAACAAAAATCCTTCTCCCACGTTAAAAGTCATTATCAATATCAGAAACATAAAGGAAAAAAAACAGAATTCTCTTGCTTTTTCTGTTGGGCCATTTAAAAGGGAGAATTAAGTAGAGTACAGTGTTTATTTACTGTGGCTGCTTTAATGATTTACTAGTTACTGGGTGGCTTAAAACAACAGAACTGTATTCTCTCACAACTGTGGAAACTAGAAGCCTGAAATCATGGTGTGGGCAGGATTGGGATTGGTACCGTCTGTGAGTTCTTAGGAAGAGTCTGTTCTGTACCTCTCCTGGCCTCTCTGGTGGTGTGACAATCCTCGGTGTCCCTTGCTAAGCAGGCATCAATCTACCTCCATCTTTACACAGCCTTCTCCTCTGTATGTTTCCGCGGTGTCTCTGTATGTTTACAAACCCTCTACTCCTTCTAAGGATACTAATTACTGCACTGAGGGACCACTCTGATCCAGTAGGACTTCTTCTTAACTTGATTACATCTACCAAATACTTGTTATTAAATACTGTGAGATCTTATTCTGAGCTTCTTGAATCTTGGAGGGACACTAGCCAACTAGTTTTGGATTAGTACAGACAAAAGATTTTTTTTTTAAAAAAAGAAATGACTAAAATGAGTTTATACTTTACTAAAGAATTGGTGGCTAAAGTGGTTATTTATATTAGTTCTCCTTCTGGCCAGGTCTTCATTGTGATTACCATAGATGAAGCTGGATTGCACAGAACTAGTGTTTTGAATTTTGTAATCCTATTTATTCTGCATAAACTTTGCCCTCGTCGATTTGGTGGTCCATCTTCATAACTATGGGAAGTTTCCAGGAGAACTGAAGTAGGATTTGTTATAAGACTAGAAATAATGTTAATGTTTGACATTCAAAATAAGTTTCTATAGCTGAGATAACTGGTTTAAGAAAAAGAATTACTAAACTGTTTTGGCACTAATCTTATTTTTTGGCATATAAGTCGCTAAACTAGGTATTAGGGTCATAAAGTACTCTAAAATATACAAAAGATAATCATGATATTATTCATGATTATTGTTTAGTCAGGTATCTGGAATTGGAAAGGAGTTTCATAGTAACACCTCTGCTTCTTGGGTTATGTTTCTCTACATTGGTAGAGAAAGAGAAGAGGAGTTAACAAGAATCTCTGGATAAAAAACTAACCATCTAGGTAGAATTAAAAAGTTCATGAAGAACATCATTCTGACATAATAAAATGGGTAACAATAAAATCTATGTGTTTTTAAAGGCCAGCAAAGAGCTTTGGATGCAAAGAAATTGAAAGCAACTAGAGAAGGATAAACCATTCTTAGGTGAGCAAAGACAGTAGCCCATTTCCTTCTCAGGGGCAATTTAATCAGTCAAAACATGGACAAGAATGTTAGGACAGCCACAGAAACAGAAGGACTTGCTGGAGTAAAGAGATACGCACCAGCAGAACTTGTATCAGTTGTGAGTAGGCTGGTGACAGCATGGAACAGAGAGAAGCCTCACATGCAGAGATAGTTGTTCTCTTTTTTTTTTTTTTTTTTTTTTTTTTTTTTTTTTT
>NW_022900949.1:26113484-26140948 GCF_012274545.1 Fukomys damarensis
ATTTTTTTTTTTTTTTTTTTTTTTTTTTTTTTTTCTTTTTTGGTACTGGGGATTGAACTCTGGTCCTTGCGCTTGCGAGGCAGGCCACAGAACCACTGAGCTAAATCCCCAGCCCGAGACAGTTGTTCTTAATTCCTGCTCTCCTCCCCTGAGTTGTGGGAAGCCGAGGGTAGAGCTGGGGGTGGAGAGAGAGGTGAGCCAGAAAGAGGGACAGAGAGAAAAATATTCAGGGCAGATATTGCCTTCGAGATATTTGAAACCTGAAGTAAATAAAAATGAACTAAAGTAAAAATTCCAACTTGCAATGCAACTCTTAATCAGATAAAAGTTATCAGTTATTTGTGCTGGTTGCCAGACTGAAGAAAAGATATTTTTTTCCTTTCTAGGGGAAAATGCTATTGTCTTAGTAACTTTCCTCATTTCCAGGAGAAAATACTGACACCCACAACTTAAAGGAGCAGAGGTTTGTTTGGGCTTATGATTTTTAGAGGTCAGCTGGCTCCAAGGCGTAAGAGCATGGAGTAAGGGCCTGCAGTGGAGGACAAGTGCTCACGTCATGGTGGCTGGAAAGCAGAGAGCAAGAGAGATAGATCATGGGGGCGGAGGACTGGAGGGAGATGGGAGGGGTATCATGCTTCTAGTGACTCACCTCCCTGACGAGGCCCCACTTCCTAAAGGCAAGTCAGCCGTAGCTCCCACAATCCATTCATATTTTAAAAGCCCCACCTGTGAGTACATAAGGCTTTACCAGGGCATCTAGATATAAACCATGAGAACTATTACTCCAGCAATTCTCTAATCAGGATACCTAATACACAATTTTTAAAAAATGAGCCAAAGGAGAAAATAACCAAGAGGAAAAATAGTTGAGAAAAGCTGACCCATAGATGATCCACATGTTAGAATCAACACCTTAAAGATCCCAACAATTATAAATATTTTAGAGGAAACTTAATAAAAAACAAAATTGATATTTTAGGACAAGAAACAGAAATAAAAACAAAACAGTTTCTGACAGTAAGAATTTACTGGAAACAATGTCAGATTGGGAATAGCATAAGAAAGAACCAGTAAAATTGACGATAGTTGAAAAGTAGTCAGCTAGATAGAAACAGAGAGTAAAAATAATAGAAGAAAATAGTACTCAATATAGGAGGGACAATGGATAGTCTAATACTTACAATTGGAGTCCTTAAGGTAAAGGAGAGAGAGGCAGAATAATATTCAAAGAGACAAGGTTCAAAGTTTTCCAAAATTGAGAAGAGCTATCAATCCACAGATTCAAGAAGCTCATCAAACTTCAATTTGAAAAATATAAGGAAAACCATACCTAACACATCATAGTCACATTGGAAAATCAAAGAAAAAGAAAATAGCTTAAAAGCAGCCACAGGAAAAAAGAGACATTTCTCATCAGATGTAATCACAGTCCAAATGAAGGGCACGATGTCTATAAGGTGCTGAGTGAAAAAAAAAATGCCCATCCAGAAATTTATACATGCAAAAATAGAGTTAAAATGAAATTAACAGATTCTCAGACAAACGTAAGCTAAGAGAACTCTTTCTGAGTGGATCCAATTCTCTAAGAAACAATACAGCAAAAATTTCAGCCCAAAGAGTACACAGTCCCAAACTGAAGAGCAAATCTTCAGGATTGAACTGAAAGTAACATAAAATGTAATTTAAAAGTACTTTAGAAATTACTATTTAAAGCAATAATAAAAGTGTAATGATATTCTAAGAAACATAAAAGCAAAATCTATGATGGCAGTAGCACAAAGGGCTAGCAAATATATAGTTTCATTTGATCCTTGTACATGAAAGTGAAAAAATAATAATCAAGGTAAACAAAATGTTAATTCTACATACAATAATGTCAAAAGGAACCACTGAACAAAATACAGAAATATGCAGCTAAAATAAAAATGTAAAATGATAAAGTGAACTTTTTATTTAGCCCCAAAGAAAGCAGAAATGGTTGAATCAAAACAAAACACAAAGCAGTGCGTGGTGGCGCAGGCCTGTAATCCCAGCACTTGGAGGCTGAGGCAGGAGGATCGCTGTTAGTTTGAGACCAGCCTGGGTTACATAGTGAGTTCCAGGTCAGTCTCAACAATGCAGTGAGACCCTATCTCAAAAAACAAAAACAAAAACAAAAATAAAAACAAAAATTAAAAAAAAAAACCCAAAACAACGAACAGCAGGTATAGTAAGGAGATCCAACTACATGCTGCTTACAAGACACACTTCAAGTATGAAGACACCGATAGGTCAGGAGGGGAAAAGGATTGAAAATGTTATGCTGCAGAAGCACTGACTCACTATATAAAGCTGATGTGTCATGGAAGTAGCAGACAATATAATTCAAGACAAGGAACAAAGAGGGACATTGCAAAACAGTAAAATAAGTCAGGTGTGTGGCACGAGCCTGCAATCCCAGGTACTCAGGAGGCTAAGGCAACAATATCAGTCGAGTCTCAGAGTTCAAGGCCAGCCTGGATGACATAGTGAGCTCAAGTCCAGCCTGAATGATGTAGTGTCTCAAAAATAAATAAATAAGAAACTGAAATAAAATAAAAATAAAAATCAACTTACCTTAATTATCCTAGGAGTATTTGGATAATTTTTACCTGTGTCACTTAATTCTGCGATGTTAATATTTTCACTTATTGAGTTGCTATGCTCCTTTGAGGTTATTTGCCACCTTCTTTAACAGATGAAGAAATAGGTATTGACCAATCGTCTAAACTCATACAAGTAAGTGATGAGGAATAAGGACTTAAACATCGGCTGGCTAACTCTGAAGCCTTAGGCTACACAGCTCCACACGTAACAGAATGAAACTGAGAGCAGGGACATCAGGATCAGACTGAGACAACAGTGCCAGCCCAACATTTCTGAAACCCGAGGGAGGGTGAGGGTAGCGAGTGCAGGCAACTCAGCAAGGATGCATCTCCTTTGCTCCAAGATCGGTTCCTGCAGCTTCACTTGCCAGAAAGTCTCTGTGTGCCTCTTGGGGTTGGGGGTGGGCACAAAACTCTTCTCTTGAGAAACTGTCCCTCCAGGGTCTGTGTAAATCTTCCCAGACCCCATCTGATCCCTATGAAGTAAGTGCTTTTTGCAGGCTAATGAGGTTAGCGTACAAAGGAGCCCAGTGGTTTTGTGATAAGCCACTTCCTGGTGAACACAAAGTAAAGATATGAGAACAAATTCAGACGTGACTCTGGACTCTGGACCCCACTGCCTCTATGAAACTGCCCTGTTATCTAGACGTCCTCCCAAACCCTGCTGCACTGATAAGTGGAGCTTTGGGGAGTGGCTGGATCATGGGCGTGTGATAACTGGATTAATCTGCTGATTGGTTTAGCATAGTTCTGGGTTGGATAACGGGAAGGTCCATCCTGATTGTGAGTGGCACCAACTGATAGGCTTATACACTGGATGGACTAAAAAAGAAAGAAGGCAAGTAGGCTGGCTGCTTTTCTTCTTGTCCCACCATGGTCTGTTTCTCCTCTGCCATGCCACCCTGCCTTGGAGCCAGCCATCTGTGGACTGAGGCTACTACAAACCGTAAAAATAACCTCTCCTCCTTTAACTTGTGAGAGTCAGGTACCAGCAATGTTGGAGCGATTAAGACACTATCTTTCTCCCCAGGCTGAAGCTGAGAGTGCGTTGTGGTGATGGAAGGGTTAAAATTTTCAGTATACAAATTTCTCTGATCCACCACGTACTAGCAGTCATGAGGTACAGCACTAATGTTGACTAGAAATGGCAAAAGCTAAAAATAAATACAAAAACCATTCTTTCCTTCCAAAGAGCCAATGCCCCATGTATTCCCAAAAGTAAAAATCATAATAAACAGATATCCTTATCTAAGTAGGAAGGGCCTTCTGTGAGCCCTGAAGGAGAGGTCTAGAGAGTTTGTAACTTTAGTGTACAACGCAAGAAACAGTACAGGTGTTCCTACGGGGTCAACAGAAAGGAGGCATCGGGAAAGAAACATTCCCGAGACATCTGGAATTGCTGAGACCTTTTCCTGCATCTTCAGTCCCTTAGAAAACCCCCAGCCTCTCACTCTAAGTGCGCATTTCCTCTCTTGGAAAGTCCTCTTCCGTGATTCCTGACAGAGTACTCTGATCTGAGTGAACTCTTCTTTTTCCTGTATTTATTGGTTGTTGGTAAATTCTTCTACTGCCTTCGTCACTGGCCCTCTACGTGCCGTCTCGTACAGGTTCTTCCTTAAAACCAATACGTTGTGGAGATTTCTTCCCTTCCTGATAAAGTTCAAAATTAAAAATGAAAGCAGTGGTATTTATGCAGCAACTTAGCAATTTTTACTCATGTAGGTGCGTTCGGAAAGACACAAAAACGGAATGAATGAGTCTGTATGACACAAGAGAATGGTGGAAAGGGAACGTCTGAGATTACGAGCTGAGTTTGGTTGTGTTAGGATTCCCATGAATTATTCTGCTTGCTCAATACAAGAAGTTTAAGATTGTGAAGAATGTAAAGCTAATAATGTTGCCACTGAAATGGCAGTGACTTGATTTAAAAAAAAAAAAAAAAGAACTCAAGATTTCCCTCCTTGCTTTGTGTAGCTCCAGGGACTTCTCAACCATTCAACCCAATCTTCCTGACTTCAACATCCATGCACTTGATGTCTCCAGGTTCTATAAAGCCACACATCAAGAAGAGTGGAGGAGGTGCTGCCTGCTCCAGAGAAAACTGCTCACCTGGTGAAGAGGTGGGGCTGAGTAATCCCTCGACCCTTAGGACTCCCCAGGAGTGTTGAGCTTTCCTTTGGATTCCAAAAAGACTTGAGGTGCTTATTAGATTCAACAGTTGTTAGACTGTGTATGTTCAATCACACACACACACATGTTAACATACTATTGTGATGTAAAATCAAGTCCTACCAAGATGGAGTGCTACATGAATACCTAATATACTTTAAAAAACAGTAGCACCTCACCAAGTGATGACCAATCTCAATCTGATCCCCTCCGTGACACCCATTCACAAGCAGAGCCTATCATGAAATGGGGCAGCCACTAGGGCACATTCAGGAGGCAGTCTCAGAAAAATAGGGATCTGAGTTAGCAACTTTTAAGAGCCAGGAAATAGGAGTTATCTTTTCCCTGGACTGACATACAAGGGAAGGTGGAGACACAAGAACTAACTAATTCTTTCATGCACTCACTCACGGAACACATATGCTGTAAACACCTGCTTTCCTCCAGAGTCTGAAGTTACACAGGTGAGGCAGGTGCCAGTTTACATAGTGACTACAGCACCCCAGTGAATAACCCATTAAAGGTGTGGCTAGTCATGTAGCAGGCACCATGGATGGACTGGGGAGAGAGGTCGGCAATTCAACCTCCTGGCTGATCTGCACTTCGGGGATCTCACCTGTAACTCACAGCAAAAGAAAGGATTCCTAGCTAACCATACACTGGTTACATAGACTCTTCCATTTCATGAAAAGGATGTGATGATTCTGAAGAAAACGTTCTCTTTAATTTTGTGTGGTTGTGTTAAATATTTGGGCGAAACTCAGGACCAGTGTTCACTTTGCTGTTTTGATTTTTGTATCTTGGCAAAGCAAAGGATTTTTGTGGGTGACTATTCTTCTGAACATTTCTCTTCTGGATTAGACATGCCACCTACACTATCCTTTCATAATTATCACATTCTTATATTAATTTTTATTTTGAAGTTGTTAACATATACAGATTAAAATTTCCTTGTAAGCTTATTTGTCATATATCCCATTATTTATAATAACACAACTATTGATATCTTTAAAATACTCTCTCCTTTCTAATCCAATTTAAATTTGATAATGTAACTGTTTTGGCACAAGGGAAACATTTTAATAGGCAGGTGACATTTAAACTATTTTATTGAGATGGCATGGAGTCAAGAAGCTTGTTGGAATTTACAAATATGATTTGATTTATATTTTACTTTGTCAAGTAGGACGAAGAGAATGATTAATTAGACACACGACTCAAAGCTATAAGAAGCACTTATTGATTCAGATCACAAAAGGACCAGGAAGGTCAAAAGCAGACATCCACCTCCCTCTTTAACTACAGTTTCGGGGGTTAAATAGCCTTTGTCTCACATGATTGCCATTGATTCTGTAACCAAGAAGACAGTGAACCTCACTAGTCATTCACTGTCAGGATGTAGTGTATTATTTAGCAAAATCACTCATTTAACAGCACTCAGTGGAATTTACCACTTCATTCTCATCTTTCCAGCTACAAAGAACACATTAATTACAATTAACACCTGAGAAATGAGGCCAGTATGAAAAATTATACAACAGTGTAGATGACTTAGAAAACTTAGAAGAAATGGATAACATCCTAGAGGCATAAAACTTATCAAAATTCAATCAACCAATCTGCACTCCCACCAACAATGGAGAAGGGTTCCTTTCTCTCCACATCCCTGCCAACATTTGTTATTGGTTGATTTCTTGACAGCAGCCATTCTTTGTGGGCTGAGGTGGAATCTCAGTGTTGTTTTCCTCTACATCTTTTGAATGACCAGTGATGTTGAACATTTTTTCATATATTTACTTGCAGCTTTTACTTCTTTGTCTGAGAAATGTCTTTTCATTTCAGAGCCTGGGTCATTCTTAATTATAATATCCTACTACAAGTATCTCACAACACTTACCACTACCTACTATTTTACTGGTTTGTTAATTGTGTGCCTTCCTGCAGTAAAGTAGGAACATGACCTATCTCATTCACTGTTATATGCCTAATACTTATGAAAGTGGTTGGCATATAATTGCTAAACAAATGTTTATTGACTGATTGAATTCCAGGGCAGACTCTACACTCTTTGGGTGCAAAGCCATAAGAGAATCATCTCTTTATGATTTATATACCTACAAGATTATCTTGCGTATTTGTTATGAAACAAAGAGCTATTCAAATTTATTCTTTCTTAATTTCATGTAAGCTCACTTCAAATGAATGGCTCTATTTTCAGTGGAAACCAGAGAAGAGACTTTGTCTTCATGAATTTAACATTTGTGGTTGACTCTTTGAAGGTGACGTGGAAGTTCATGACATGAAATCATTTGCAATTTTGCTGAGTTTAATTTGAATACTAAATGCTGGTGAACAGAAGACAATTTCAGAGAATAATGCAGCCAGAAGCCAGTGTGTAAGCTAAAGATTTGTACATTTGGGTGTGAGATGGGACTTAATTTGTGACTTTGTGTATATATATATATGAAATATATATATGAATATATATATTTGAATATATGAATATATATATATATATTTATATATATATGAAAATACTTGTTCTGCCAGAAAATGATGCCTGGAATAAAGAAGACAGCTTTAAGAATCAATGAGGTAAGTGTGATAGACTAAATAGAATTAATTCTTAGCCAGAAAATACACCTTTGGGATAAAGAAATATTAAATTCAATGATAACCAGAATCTATGATATAAACAAGCTGGCCATGTGTTCTTTTCGAAAAATTAAAAAAGCCAAATTTGTGAAATTGATTTAGTAAGTGTTTCTTACAGGACAGAAACTGATCATCAGGTGAGATATGAATAATTTACACGTAATTTTTCAGCTGTATAACTCCACTGCGTAAATGGAAAGGAAGCATTAGGATGGTCTTTACAAATTCGGGGATTTTCAAGAGCTACGGAACTTTTGCTCACGGAGTTAAAGAATCTATTGTTCTTTTATGAGCTAATAGCTCATGTTTGCAAATGAGAGAGGGAGATTGAATTATGAAAATGAATTAATTGGACAGGGTAGAAGCAGCGGCAGGGCTGGAAGGTGAAGGAAGCCATGTCCCCTTTGTGGGAGTATCCACCTCCTGGCTTTCCCTCAAAAGCCCTTTGCGCATTTCCTTGTCAGCCCTGCGTACTGTGGATTCGGTCCCCTCAATTCTCCTGCCGGCCTCTCTCCCCTGGAAATGTTCTATCATTAACAAATGCCTGACTGCTTAATGTTCTCGCTGAAAGTTCAGAAAATGACACAGACGATGTCTAATTATTAGCTCGCACAGTAGGACCAGTGTGAACATTGTTATATTTTGTATAATTTCATAGGCAGAATCTGTTTTACTTAAATCCCAACAGACTAATTAACTCTGGATCAATGGGCAGGCAGATATCAGTCATAAAATGATCGCATATGCAGAGCCTATTCTAGGCTATTAAAAATGATCAAGAAGTAGCTGTGTAGATTTTTATTTTAACTGGTGCATTTTACATCCCTGGCATTCCCTTGTACCTCTTTTTTTTTCTTTTCATTGAGTTTATTGGTACATTTTAGATATCCAGTGCAGTCACATTCATTACTGGGATCTTGTACCTTTACATGACTGGTCTTGGTTGTCATTTTTTCCCATGGTCCCTGCCCTCCCTTCACCCCCTCCTCCCCTCCCCATTTACAAACATTTTATTTCCAATTTATCATTTTCTCATATTTTTTTCTTTTCCCTTATTCCCTTTCCCCTACCCTTCCCACTTTCGCTACACCTTTAGCCCTTTTCTTCCTATTTCATGTTGTTAATTATCCCATTAGGATCTTGTGTACTATTATAGTTTTTCACACCAGAGAAACTATTCGGTATTTACACATGTGTGACTTTTTCGTCAGCAATATGACAACTATAATTTTAAATAGTATCGAAGTATAGCTCGCTACCATTTGGATCATTTGGTATGACCTTGGAGAACAAGAGCACGATCCTTAAATTTTAGAGTTTCACAAGTGAAAACCAAGCATAAAAATCCCTTGATTTTGAGGAATCCACAATTAGATGACTCTTCTTATTCCTGAAAATAGACCAACGTTGTCGGAATGGGGGAATCAGAAAGGCCAGCTGGAGAGGAGGCAGAAAGAGCTGAGCGATCTGCCTCTGGGAGTCGCACCACTGCTGTCCCTAGGCCAGACTGGAAATTCTAGAGAGGGATGAAGTGGAATGAAAGGAATTCTGCCAGTCCTTGGGATTCTGAAAGCAGAGAGAAATTGTGCCTTCTGCCTGGGTAGAACCCCAGGAAGCTGGTTGCCTGCTTCGAGGTTTTCTGTAATTATTCACTCTTGCTTGTCCATGACTGCCCATTTATTTTCGATCTGCTGCATGGTGGTCACCACACGCAGCCCTCATCAGCAGTGAACGGATATGTGGTCAAGGTGCAAAAGCACAGGACTGATGTGTCCCACAAACCTGTGGCCCACAGTCAGCCATACCAAGCTGATCTTCTTCTCTCCATCTTTCCCATTTAGGTCAGCACCCGAATCTCATCTTTCTCTCACACTTTCGCTGGTCCAAGCTCTACCTTCAAAATATATCCAGATTTTCAACACATCGCCCACCTTCTCTGCCACCGGAATCTCTCCTGGTTGGTCTCCTCAATCCAGCCTTCCTGCCATGCTGGGGTCTCAACCTAATCACTAAAGCAGCCCTTAGGAATCTGACAGATTACACCCCTCCCTTGCTCACACGTTTCAGGAGTCCCCCTAGTCCCCTCACAGTAAAAGCCTCACCCACTCTCGGCCTTGGCATTGCCTCGATGAATGGATCTCCCGTTCTTCTCCACCCTGCTCACTCCGCTGCCCACCTCAGCCTTCCCTCATCCCTTGAACACTTGATCTCTAGCTTCCTGGTCTTTGCACTTGCTCTGCCCTCTTCCTGTAATACTCTCACCCAAACATCCACTTGGTCAACTTCCTCATCCCTTTCAAGTCTTTGCTCAAATACCACTTTTGGGGATGACTCTCGCTGAGAGTGTTTTAAGTGTTTACTTAAAATTCCAAGCAAAGGAGGCACAGTGGTGCAAGCCTGGAATCTGGTGCTGTAGGAGGTTTAGGTAGGAGGATCACCAAATTTGAGACCCCACCCGAGCAATTTAACAAGAGCCTGTCTCGAAGAGAAAAGGAAAGGAGGGGGGAGACAGAAGGAAGGAAGAAAGGCAGAGACAGGAAGGAGGGAGGAAGGAGGAACAGGAGAAGGAAGGATGGGCTGAGGATGTAGCTTAGTGCAAAGGCCCTGAGTTCAATCTTCAGTAGTGGAAAAAAAAAATCAGGCAGCTCCCCCAGTCCACATCCTAAATCCTTTTAGGCTATGCTATTTTATTCCATACCACTTATCAAATTCCAAAATCCTATATAATTTACTTATTTATTTGCTCATAATTTTTCATTAACAACTTTAAATTTATTGCTCATAGGTACATCCAAATGTACACATGAGGGGGTCTACGTGATGGTTTGATACGTATTATGTTGTGTTCTAATCAGGTTGAACATATCTACTGCTCCAAACCTTTATGCTTTCAGCATGGTGAAAACTTTCAAGATTTTTCCTTTAGGTTGTTGAAATATACAATGTATTAGTGTTATCTCTAGACCATACAATGCATTATTGTTGTCTTACTCATCCTACTGTAAAGTAGCATGCAAAATTTTCTTCTCCTGTCTAATTACAACTTAGTACCCATTTATCAACATTTCTCCATCTTTCCCTCTCCTCTCCTCTCCCTGAACTTTGGTAGCCACTATTTTCCTCTCAACTGCTAGGAGATCAATTTTTTTTTTTTTGATTCCACAAATGAGTCAAGACATACGGTACCTGTAGTTTTGTGCCTGGCTTAGGGCTAGGGTTCACTTAAAATAATAATTTTTACTTCCAACCATGTTGTTACAAACAACAGGATCATGTTCTTTTTTAATGAGTTACAGTATTTCATCATGTATAGGTGCCACAATTTCTTTTCCCATCCATCAGGTGATGGACACAGATTGTTTCCATTTCTTTGCTGATGTTAATACAACTTTAAAATTATGCTTATTGTTAATAAATCATAACTTTAATATTATCAATATCACAGTAATATTATTAATATTATATTAAAATCTTCATTTCTTAATGCATGGTTCACACAGCTAGAGATTTTTGTCTGTTTGGTTTGTTTTTTTTCCCCACGACTCTGAAGGAGTACTTGAAATAACATAGGTGCTCCAAAGGTACTTGCTGCCACAGATTGTTCAATGAATTGCCCCACAGCAGGGTAAGAGACTCTCCAAATCTTGGAGTGAAAGTTTCTGAGCCAGAGGGAATAGTAGAAATGGCTCTGGGAAAGTCTAGGGTTTTGGAGACAAGAACGAAGTCGAATCTATCCATGCACAAGTTGCAGTGTTATTGGGGAGAGAACTTTGAGGATGCACAAAACGTTCTCCAGATATGAAAGCTGGAGAATGAAGAGGATTCAGATCAATGCGCTCTCTGAAGCCTCCCACAGGAGTTAGGGAAATTGCATTCTCCATCTCCCATGCAACCTTGTTGCAGTTCCAGCTAATTTTTGGTTCTTTGTGCCTGTTTCCAGAGGTTCTAAACCTAGATTGCTTTATTTCATGGAATCGGATATGATACTCTTATTTTTATGGTTGATAGTTATTGACTGTTCGCTTGCTCTGTTGAGTTACATTGCATTGTACTAACATGCATTTACTACTCTGTCAGCCTCTGGGCCTCTGGAGTATAAGACTGCACCTCATTTATGTTTAAATCTCTCCAGTGCCTAGCATAGCTCATTGGTGCATAAGTGGCATTTAAGCAAATGTTTGTTGAATGAATTATTAAGTGAATACACAACTGCTTCTTTATGATATCAAGTAGTTAGAGCAATCTTTTGGCTGTTTTGTGGTAGGCATCACTGTTTACTATGAAATCCTTAGTGATGCCGCATCTAGAAGGAATCATTTGATCTCAAGTTTGCCATTAGCACTTTCTGAAGGGAATACAATAAGAGTGACTTGTCAAAGATAAACAAATTTAGGGTTAGGTTTGCATGAGAAACTGAGTTGTCCGGGCTATGGCTGAATCTAGTCCAAGGAACTTTGTCTGTAAAGATTCAGAGAGCAAATATTTTAGGCAGTGTGGGGTGGGCCATAGAGGCTCTGCATTTGTAGTGTACAGGAAACCATAGCCAGTGTACAAATGAGTGAATGTGGTAGTGGTCCAATAAAGTTTATTCATAGAAACAGAAAGTGGCCCTGATTTTGTCTGTGTGCTTCTCTGATCAGTTCTAGAACTTCATTATCAGAAGGGATCTGAGTGTGGGAAAGAGGATAGATCCTGATATTTACTATATACTTTGAACTAGTTACTTGTCATTAATTATCTTATTTATTTCTAATAGCAGTAAATAGACACATATCCATAATAGATGCATAATATTAGCTAGTTTGGTGGAAAATAAAGTTCGAAATATCTAAGTGGCCTGAGATCACAAAAGCAGTAAAGAACCCTTTTTATTTCAGTGAGGTGGAGGTGACTACAAAACTTCCTTCATTAGAACACACCATGTCCTCTTTCTTATCAAATGATTGTTGCAAGAGATGTCAACGGTGGTGAGTCAAAGTTGTCTTCCATCAGTCAGGAGGGGCATGCATGGCTGTACTATGGTAAGGACCCCAGAAATCAAAGCTAGTTTAAGTGCCAGCATGGGTTTTGCAATTCACACTGCTACGAAAGGGGTTTGGACCTTGGGGCTGGACAGGTATGTTTTTGTGATTTTAAGAGTTAAATCACTTTCCATGTAGGGAAGCTGAGTGCAGATGGGGTTCTCAATCACAGTTTTAGCTCACTGCAGATCAGTAGGGTCTCTTCCTGTCATTCTCACTCTGAAGCTCAGGCTAAGGGGCCCCAGCCATTAGGGTCCCCAGATACCTATGGCAGTGGGGAGGGAATAGGTCAGGAACACATCACATTATAGGATTTTGATCAGAGTCAATATTCATCGGGTCCACTCACCCTTTCCTGCTAAAGTAAGGCAGGTTTTTGTTTTTGTTTTTTAAAACTCAATTCAGATAAGGAACAGGTAGCCTGCCACATAATCAGGAGGAAGAGAACTGTAAATAGTCAGAGAGAGTACTAATGACTCCCAAGATTTCAGTAGGAAAATCAAGATTTTTGCCAAGTAGATGAAATGTCAAGAGTTTTTATAACTGAAATTGTGCCAATGAGTATGGAAGAAGCAGAGGTCTACATGCCTTCGGAACATATTAATGTGAATATCATCATACATACTAGTCATGAAAATCTTCTTACCCAGCTCCTTTACTCCATTGTACATTTGGATGGTGAGTTTACCTACTCCAAATATTTAAGCAATGGGAAACAGAGTCATTCCACAAACTATTGGAGATTATTTAACATCGTGTAAAACTGTTGCTAAAAATCAGGGTTTAATGGAAATTTAGTAATGTTAGAAGTGGCTTTTGTATGATGCAGCTCTTCTCAATGGGAAAACAGCATTGAGACAGGAGATCCCACTTGGAAACTAATGATAATTAGGGAAATGAACAAGACGTAAGTTGGTTTTTGAATGTATTTACTACAGAGACAAATTCTGTCCTCAATCCCCGTGTATTTTCTCAACTAGGACTGGATCTGCTGATGCTCTCCTCTGTAAATGGCCCTTCTGCAGACCTCTCCATGTGGAAGGACAGAAATCAACTGATAACTTGGTCTCTGTTTTCACAATGGCATCATTATCTTTGTTTGAAACCAGACTGTTCCATTAAAACAATAGGCTCATTTGTATTACATGATTAAAGTGTTTCCCAAGATTTAGGAATTAGCTAGCTCTATCATCCTCCAGTAGAACTAGAGGGTGATTTGCAGGGCCTCCAAATCTGTGACCAGTTTTCACTGGTTCAAACCAGAATGGCACCCAAAACACAAGATATTTATTAGTTGATAATTTATAGAAAAAATTAGCCATGCCTGGTAGAAGGGAAGTTGTTTAGTGTATCTGGCTTCCTGTAGGCCAAAGAACAAAGTGAATTAAATGCACCTGGGGCCGTGCATTAGTCTCCTATTGCCGATATAATAAACCACCACCAACTGACTGTGGACTCCTGCACTACCCAAAGGCTTCTAAAGATTAAATACTATCCAATCAAAATTCCCAACTGTATTTTTTACAGAAATTAAAAAAAAAAATCCAAAATTTGTGTGGAAATACAGGAGGCACCAAATAGCCAAAGCAAAAGTGGAAAAATCACCATTTTTTCTAGAGCTTAGGTGTCAGGGTGAGGGCGTTCCTTGGAGGGCGGTCCTTCTGGGGAGAAACCATTTCCCCTTTTGGAAGCTGCCACACCCTTCAACTCTTCAAATCAACACATTAAATTTCTGTCACAATAGAAGCTCAGAGACTAGGCAAGGAATAGATATAGGAATTTGGGTAATTTACAAAACATGTGTTGTGAGAATGCTTCTGACACCAACTACACACGACACCTGAGAAAGCAACAGTCGTAGCAGGAAAACCGATCCCCCCCACTTCTAACCGATAGTGAGTGTTTTATTTAATTGTTAAGGGCAATGCATCTGAGATTCCAGTTCTAAATACCACATTTTCTTTATCCATTCATCTTTTGTTGGACCTATAGGCCACTTCCAAGATTTAGCTATTATGAGTTGTGTTGCTGTAAACATGGCATTCGTGATCACTGTAGTGTGATGTCTTTAACCCTTTTTGAAGGGAGACTAGAAAGTAGAATGGAATTTCTACTTTTAGGTTTTTTTGGGATCTTTATACTGATTTCCATAGTCATTATATTAGTTTACATTCCCTCCAGTAGTGCAGAAGGATTCCTTTTTTTTTGTGCAACCTTGCCAGTGTATGTAATTCTTTAGTTTCCTGATGATGGCTATTATTTCTTAGGAAAGATGGAATCTCAGCATTGTTTTAATTTGAGTTTCTCTAATGGCCGGCAATGTTGAGCATTCTGTCATAAAGAAAGATAAATTTAAGTCATTTGTAGGAAAATGAATGCTCCTTGAGACCAGAATGTTAAGTGAAATAAATCAGGTGCAGAAGTTTAAATATTGCATGATTGCTCTTAAATGAGAAAGCCAAATTATAAACAAAGAGCAAAATAAAAACAATAGGAAATAGGGAGATAGGTCTCTCTTAAACGGGAAGGGGATCAAAAGGTGGAGGGAGGGGGACAAAAGGGGATGAAAAGGAGTTAAGATGTGTTTTATACATGGACCAATTCCACACAAGGACTGTAAACATTATGTACTGCAAACAGGTACTAATAAAAAAATGGAAAAATTTGTTAATAAAAATTTTAAAAATAAATTCTAGTACTTAAAAGGAAGGCTATACTCTAGTATTTGCTTATTATTTTGGTAGGAAAGATTCTAGATTGATTAGCAAGGTGTACCAATAGCTTTCCAACATTACCTTTCACACGTTAAGCCAAGAATTGTGATCGTATAGTCATAGGACCAAAACTAATGGTGATATTGATTCAGACTTGAGTGTTCCCATGCAACCTGTCTAACGACCCACACTGACTTTGAAACTTGGTCTCTGTTTTCACAATGGTATCGTTACCTTTGTTTAAAACCAGAATATTCCATTAAAGCAATAATAGGCTCATTTGTACACCACAATTAAAGTGTTTCTCAAGGTTTAGGAATTAGCTAAATCTATCATCCTCAGTAAGAATGAATGGGTAATGTGAAAGTGAAATGATAATAAAAACAATCCTAGAACATCCCAGGAAATGAAAGGTATTTTTCACTTCTAACTCAAGTATGTGGATTGGTTGACATGACCTTAAGGCTTTTGATACATAGCAAGTTGGGGGGCTGGTTCCAAATCATTGAAATTCGGAACCATGCTTTCTGCACCGAGATAACTGCTTGGGGTTTAGAACACATACATTAAAAAAATGATATCAGACTTATTTCTCCAATCATTTATTTTTACCTTTCAAAAACCATAGTAATAACCTTTTCTAACAACATAAAAATGCCATTCATGCCAAAAAACAAAACAAAACCCCCAAGAGCATTTGCTAATTCAGTGCGTAGTAACTTTGTGACTTGGTATCACCTTGGAAATGAAACAGCCCTAAAGCAGGGTTTGATTCTGACCCATGGAGCAAATTCTAACAAGGAAGGGGAGCAGTGCTGCTTCTGGCTAAGCCCAGGGACTCAGCTCCTGCACAGAGCTGGATAAGATCCCCTGGAAGCATCCTGTCAAACTCAAGGAGGAGGAAGCCGAAAGAACACAGAAACTGGAGAGAGATGCATTTCCCGCCTATAATCAGCTCATTTTCAATACTGACATGCAGACATGTCATGATGAGCCACTGAGCCCTTTGTGGTTTGGGGACAGCGGTGTAACTCCTGTAAAGGCGCTCTGACTTTGAGGGTATTGTAGGGTTTCTTTCCCTAGGTCTGGAAGAGCTGTGTAGATGTTCAAGATTAAGTATGAGTTTCTTTCACTTGGGCTCCTCTTGTCTGAAATGCACATAGGGAAGAATGAATTTCAGGGTAGAGTGGATGAACCGAACACTTTTCAAAGTACAGAGGCCACTGATGGTCTAATCTGGATTTAAAACGCAACCACTGGACACAGGTACATAAAGTTGTGTGAAGTGGGAGAAGTAGGGAAGAATAGCGCACGGTCCTGGTGGCTGTGCAGGAGGTAAGATGCTGGAGGAAAAGATGTAATGTGAACAGAAATTGATATCAAACAATACGCAGTGGTACTAAAGAGAGTCGGTTGAAACCGTAGCTCTTGCATTTTCTGTCTCTCATTTTGTCTACTTATTGAAATCTCATCCATCCTTTAAGGATCATCTTTCAAGAAGTCATCTTCAATAATGCTGAGAAGTGATCTTACTCCCATTCGTAACCTTGTGGCACTATTTACCACTTTTATGGAATGAAAGCATTTATGTATGTTTATATCTTAATATTCCCACTCAATGTGATTTGTATGGAAAACATTCCTGAGGATCAAGGAGTAAAATTAGATATATGGCTTCTTTTCCACATCTATTTTATGCTTCACCTGTAATAGGAGTCTGACAAATGTTTATCAAATGAAAACAGAGACTACCTAAATTCTTGGTGAATGAGTGAGAGGTACAGTAAGAACTTAGAATATAAAGTGATTACTTCTGGTTTGAGTATCAAAGGATGGTTTTATGAGAGAAATAGCATTTAATTTCCTTTCGTGATCCTTGTAAGCATAGAGTTCTTGCTAATATGTCAAGTTCATAGCATAAAAAAAGAAAAAGATTTATATATCTCCGAAACAGTAGCCATTCATCTTATCATGTTCCCTCTTCACCAAATGCTCCTCCCCAGAACACATAAAAGCCTGGATTTCTCACAAGTTTAGCATGCAGAAGAGGGTCAGTAAAATTCAGGTAAGTGATTAAAATTGTCTGAAGGAGAAAGTCATCTCAAATACATAGTTTAATAACCAACAATTCTTCATTTTCAAAATGAAAACTCAAGATTTATTTGAAATGTCTCTTGTGGCATGTGAATTTTTTAATTTTGATCATTATATCGGCTATGGTGTGAATTTCATTCTCAGTATTTTTATTTGTAAAACTTTGGGCTAGATGGGAAGACATAACTTGGACACCATTAATAAAGGAGTCTGGATTCAAATCCAAGTCTCCTTCCTCATGTTCTTTTACATTACGAGGAAGATGAGGGCAAAGCAAGTGACAAAGGTATCTCTCCTCATGCTTTAAAATAGTGTCACGGTTCTATTTTTAACTTTGCCTAACAAGAGTTAACAATTTTTCAGCATCATCTTAAGAAGGAATCATCACCTTCCTTTTGCAAATACTTACATCTACATCTCACCCAAACTTTCTGGGGTTTGAAAAGTGTTCATAAAATTGTTCCATCTTTTCCCCTGCATTTTTTCAAACCTTGGTTCATTTTTACATTAACACATCCTCTGGATATATATACATATACATATACATATACATATACATATATATATATATATGTGTGTGTGTGTGTATATGTGTGTGTATATATATATATATATGTATATAAATAAACTAAATTCAGTGTTTCTTGTGCATCCTGATTGGCCAGACCAGATGGAGTAATTTCTGAACTAGAATTGAAAATCAAAACACAAATGCTTTTTAAAGTGGTTGAAGTTTAGGAGCAACTGTTCATGGCAGACTTAAGTTTAATGCTAAGAGGGATGGAGTTTGTTTTCAGCTACCTTGCACTGTGGAATATTGGAATCTCCACCCTTGAGGTGCTATATATGGATCACACACACACACACACACACACACACACACACACACACACACGGCCTTGACAGAGTGCAGTGGAGTTGGAGCTGAGCACCAGAGTTTCATAGGTTAAAGCGGCTGTTAAGATCACAGTGATGGTAGAAGTGACAGCTGTTTGTTTTTGCTTTTGATTCTTAAAAGCCCATATACAGAAACCAAATGATGAAAGTTTGCTTTGTAGGATAGTTTCTAGGAGGCCTTGAAAGGACACATTTTGGAGAGTAGTACACATTAGCTTTCAAGTGTTTATTCCTCATGAGTCCTCCTTAGGTGTGCCACCTGATTTACCCCTCAGGATAATCCTACGAACTCAGCATTGCAATTCCTGGTTTGCAGAGGCTACTAAGAGCGCAGACAATAGAGAGGAGCGATTTCAAAAACCAAGCCTGTAACTCCTTGATCTATTGCATTGTCACTCCTGAACCCATGCCTAGGAGATTAAACTCATTAGGAGACAGATTTTCTTTGTCTCGCTGAGAACAGAAGAAAGGGCCCGCAATGAATCTGTAAGTGAGGTGGGCAATATTCTGGAAAACATCAAGCTCGGGGTTACCCAATGCGGCGGGTATTTGCTGTTCACCAAGACCCAGCAGAGATGCCATATAATAGAATGTTGTTGAAGGTGGTGAAAGTCTTGAATAAAGCATTACAGCACAAGAGCTTGTGTCCAGGATTTGGATCCAGCAAGGCTTGGAGATTGACTTCTGCTTTTGTTTCCGGCTATGTTACCTTAAACAAATTATTTTTCCCATCTATTTCTGCTCCTTCATCCATAAAATGAGAATAAGGTAGTCAGCACTCACTGTTTTCAGATCCCATGTCTGCAAATTTGCCTACTCACTAAAGTTTACTTATAACCCCCAAATCGATGCTTTTGAAATTCTTCGTAGTCATGTCCAGAGCAGGAAAAGATGTGAGTTCCGCAGTGTGTACGATTTCAGCTGAGGTCGAACGAGGTGAAACTCGGCCTTCTTAATTCATCATTCAGACGGTAATGAGTGTCCTTTACACAGCGTGGCACCAAGGTTTTCACGTTTGGTGCTCTTTTTGACTGCTTTTGCTGCTTAGGGTGGTCTCTACACTGGGTGTGACGTGCTGTCTAGGGTTCCTAAGTACAAAACAGCTGGGCTGTGCCTTTCCTGTGTTAGGTAAGCTTTACTCAGGAGTCATGGTGCCATTGGCTGTGAGTTTAACGTCAATGAATCAACAATACGGAACATCCAGCAAAACGAAGAGGAAACTTACGGGACAGTGTGCGAGGCTGCTGTGGCGGGTGACTGTACCTGCAGCATGTGATGGAGCCACGGACAAGCACGAATGCGCCTGATTTTGTGGGTTCGTGAGATGGACCAAGAAGAACTTGGCCTGCACTATCTCTATCAATGATGAAAGGCTCCTCCAATTAAAATTCTTATTTAAGATACAGTACTTTCTCCCAAATAATCTATTAGTCATTGGTGCAACCACTGTGGAAATCACTATGGAGACCCCTCAAAGAACTAGGATTGGGGGTCCCATTTGACTCGGCTATTCCCCTGCTGGGTATCTTCCCTGAAGAATTAAAAGAATCATACCACAAGATATATGTGCACACATGTTCATAGCAGCACAGTTTGTAATAGCTAAAACTTGGAAGCAGCCCAATTGCCCATTAACAGGAGACTGGATAAAGAAAATGTACTTAAAAAAAAAATATATATATATATAAAATGGAGCACTACTCAGACATAAAGAATGAGGAACTAGAGACATTTATAGCTAAATGGATGCACATTAAGGCAATACTCAAGTGAAATAAATAGGACACATATGTTTAAATACCAAATAGTTTCTCTAGTGTGAAAAACTGAAAGTGCAAATAAGGACTAAAAGGTATAATAGATAACAGGAAATAGGAAAAAAAATGGTGCAAAGGGTAAGGAGAAGTGGGAAGGATAGGGGAAAAGAAAGAGGGGAATGGAATTAATATGAGAAGAAGAAAAAATGGAAACAAAGTCTTCGTATGTAGGGCGGTGTGGAGGGGGTGAAGGGAGGGCTGGGGAGTGGGGAAAAATAAGAACCAAGATGGATTATGCAAGGGTGCACATTTCCAATGATGATTGTCATTACATTGTATACCTTAAATGTACCCATAAAATTAATTTTAAAAGAATCTATTAGTTGAAAGAACAAGTGAATTTATTGAACTATTCAACCTCCTACAGAGTTGAGTCTCAGGGGACTAGATTGCGGGACAGGTAGAGTTTGGCCAACATTTGGATCTCCGCTTCCAGAGAGCCTTGTGTGAGTTCTGGGGAGATGATGGGGTGAAGGGGGGGGTCCTGGGGGACCCGAGGGAGTCCTGACACCAGAAGGGGCAGCAGTGTACTGAGATCCTGCTGTGGGCTGGAGAAAAGGGAGGAAGACAGAGTAAGAAGAATAATGGGGGGCCAAGAATTTAGCTCAGTGGTTCCACTGCCTGCCTCGCAAGCACAAGGTCCAGAGCTCGAGCCCCAGTACCAGAAAACAAAACAAAACAAAAAGAAGACTAATGGGACACACTCACTTGCTCTGTTTCATGAATTTGCTCAGAGTTGTCAAAGCTTATAAGAAATGATTTCATTAATATGCTTCCCAGAATGATAATTTAGCCCATTTGGCTGAGAACGATGGTTGTGGTTGTTTAGAATTTGTGCTAAACACTATTTGTGTTTTGCATCATTAGATTGCTTGAGAGTCATTAATTAAACAATTACTCAGATTGAAAATGTCTCTCTTAGGAAAAATGTTTTAAAAAAATCATAAAGAATATAATCCTTGCTGAGAGCGACTAGTCCATGTGTGACAGGCTTCATTCTGTCTTACTGAAAACAGAGATGTGATTTGGTATTTAGTCAAAATAAATGGGTTATGACACATTCCACCCTATAAAATGTTCCAAGGCTGGTGGGATAAAAGCAGGGGATCCGCAGATGGTACACTGGGCAAAGGCATCTAATGAACCTAGCGTTGCTACATAGCAACAGCATTAGCATTTCATTTGTTGGAATGAATTATTTGAATTTTCCACTTTTCAAAGGATTTATGTACTGATCTCTATGTGATGGTGGAGCTAATAATTAAAAGTGAACAAAGGCGTAAAAATAGGACTTATTAACAAGGTTACAATATCTGAAATTATTCTATCTAGAAGAAGGGCAATGGACTTATTTGGTTAGGATTTTTCAGTGCCTGAATGGGGCCTGCCCAGGAGATAGTAACTAGCTGGCTTTTGTCTCCATGAGGTATATTAATAGATGCCACAGGATGTCAACCTGAGCTATAACGGGAGGGATTGGGGTGAGGTATGAGAAAGAACTCCCTATCTGTTTTGGCAGGAAAGACTAAAATAATTTGGCAAAGAAGTTGTACAATCTCATTCCAACAGTTTTTCTTGTGCCTTAGCCCAAGTTAGAATTCAGTTCTCCTTGGCCCAGAGTGACAGGAACAGTCTTGTCTGAAGACATAGAACTGAGCGATATTTTGATGCCTCCATCTTCCGTAAGTTTCTTGCCTTCATTAATGTAGTGTGTTCGATTCTGCATGAGGCTGCTACTATTCTAAGATTATGTGATTTTATTCTTCTTATAAATGGATCTCAGATTAAAGGTTGAAAATGTAACAGTAACTAGTGCCTTAGTCCCAAGGAATTCTTAAGGTATATCCATTTTTCTTGCCTCCTGTAACTACAAGTTCATTACTGGCAAATGCAATTTTATTCATATTTCTGCTCTCCCTCCCTCCTCTTTGTCCCTCTTCCTTTCCCTCCCTTCCCTAATCTAGCCCATATAGAGTAGTTACTTGAGGGAATGGTTCCATGAATAAAGTTCGTATGCTTTGCTAGAGTCTTGGTGTGTGATTATAGATTAAAGCTTTCATTTGGAAAGTCAGAGCAATATACAGCCACAAAAATAGCAATAGCAGCATTATATTAATTACAGCACGTAGAAGCATAAGAAAGATCAAGAGAAATACAGCATTGTGGCTTGTGCTTTAAGAGCTGCACACTGACTGGCTACGGGTCATGCTGACAGTCAAGGGCCATCTCCTGAGAAAAATGACTATTTTAGAGCTAAACACAGGTTCCCTAAGTCTGTGCCTCTCATCATTGCTCTCTGTCCTTTTGGTTTGTTTTAAATCCCATCGTTTTTCATTCCCTACTACATAGGATCACTACGGTCTTCTTATTCTTCACCGCAAGAATTTACAGTTTATCTCCTTCTCCCAGTTGATCTTAAACAGTGTTCTCAGGTACCAATTTGGTGAAAGACAACTTTTTTCCACAGATGAGGATGGGGAAGTTGGTTTCCAGATTAGGTTTTCACAAGAAGCTGTGGGAGCCCAGGCAAGATTTCTTATATGCACCGTTCATAGTAGGAATCACATGCAACTACTGATCTGACTGAAGGTGGAGCTGGGAGAGTGCGGAGAGAGATGGGGAGCGGCTGTGAACGCAGATGAATCTTCCTCATTCACCTCCGCGGTAACAGGCCGCACATCTGTGAAGGGCTGTGGCCCGGGGCTGGGGGTTTCTGATCTAAGATGCATATGCTCCTTGTAAAATTTGAGATATCCTTACACTAAAATGTTTGCTTTTTTATGTGAAGTTCAAGTCTGTCCTATATTTTTAGTTGCTACATCTGGCAACTCTTATCTATATGTAGATGATATTTTCAGTATTTTGATGGTGGGAAATGTGATTACTTTAGCACAGCAAATTGATGACATCTATTGGAATTCCAAGTGGTTAGTGATGAAATTTCCCCAAACACAATAATGTGCACTAAACTCAAACTTTGGCTTGCAGTTAACAATTTCAGGGTAGATGATTATCTTCCAGTGGAGGAACAGAGGAAGCCTTGCTTTGTTGAATAAATAAACACGTGGACCAGAAGAATAGGATGGGTGGACTATCTGTACAGTCTTTGTCTGGACTGTGGATTTTTCTTAATAGCCAAGGAACTTTATGAATGATTTGCTTTTCCTTTGATACTAAAGAGAAAAGCAGATGTCAGAAGACAAGTGATTCCCATGAGCAAGAATGGGAATAGGGTCGGTGTTGATCATGGAGTGTTCCTGCCTGGAGTGATACGAGGACTATATATATCCCACTTTAATACATTTCCTGAGTGCATTTATGAAGAATATATTCTGTTGTTTTACCACAGAGCACTCTATAAATATCAGTAAGGTCAAGTTTGTTGATAATTTTCAAGTCTACCATGTTCTTATGAGAGAGGAGTATTAAAATATCAATTCATACCATGAATTTGTATATTCTTTCTCGTGGTTCTGTCAGGTTTTTACTTCATGTATTTGACTCTCTGTTATTAGGGACCTAAATATTTACTATTTCTATGTTGCCTCATCGAACTACTTCCTTATCCTTACAAAATGACCTTTATCCTTCAAAACAGTCTTTTCTGTGAAACTTATTTGTCTGATATTAATGTAGGCAGCACAATTTTCTCCTCCCTCTACCCTCCCTCCCTGTTATGGCTTATGTCCAGACGTCCCCTAAAGCCTCACGCACTCATAGGTAGGGCTTTTGGGAGGTGACTGGGTCATGCGTGTGCGACACTGGGTTAGCACACTGCTGGGTTTATGGCTGGGAATGATGTTGGAAGGTGAAGCCTGGTGGGAAGAGGCGGGTTACTGTGGGCGTGCCCAGGAACGGCGTGGAGCCCTTTGCCTCCTTGATCCCCCGCTGCTTCCTGCCTGCCCTGCCATGGACTGTTTCTCCTCTGCCCGGCCTTAGACCCAGCTGACCATGGACTGAAACCTTTATAAACTGTGAACCAAAATAAACCTCTTTTTCTTTACCTTGTTGGTGTTGGGTATTTTGTCCCAGTAATGAGAAAGTAACTAAGACCTGCCCTTCCTCCCTCCCTCCCTCCTTTCCTTTTCTCCTTTCTTTCCTGGTGCTGGGGATTTAATCCAGTACCTGGCCAATGACAAGCATATATTCTATCACTAAGCTGCGTCACCAGCAAATGCTAGGAGGCATCCATGAATGGATATAAAGCATGGTACTTTCTTTTATTAGAGTTGGCAGGCTATAAATTTTCCATGCTTTTACATTTGTGTCTTTATAATGTGTTTCTTAGAGACGTTCTACACAATAATCTCTATCTTTTATTTGGGTGTTTAGACCATTTATATTTAAGATTATGATTATCAACATGGTTATATTTGAGCTCATCATCTTGCTATTGGTTTTCTATTTGTGTAATTTGTTATTCTTTTTTCTTATTCTACCTACTGTAAGGCTATCTCAGTATTTCTTATATTCCATTTAATCTCCTCTATTGGCTTGCTAGCTGTAATTCTTTGTTTCATGGTCCTGGTAAATGTTTCAGGCATATGTCCAGTATAGCAAACGTCTCCTGGTGGTAGGATGGGCCCACTAAACATGCTCACATTTCAGGACTTTTTTCTCTCTGTTTCTCCTGCTAGAAATTCTTTCCTGTGGAGTGCTGATATCCCTAACACTCCTCCCTCATTTCAATGGATCTGTGCTCAAATATCACTTTATCAGAGAAGCCTGTCTTGACCTCCTAATCTAAATCTAAGGCAACCCCAAACATCATTCTTTACCTTTTACCCAGATAAATTATTCTTCACACCTCTAATAGCCCATGACACATGTTTGTTTATTTTTTCTCCTCACTATCATGTAAATGTCATGAAAGCAAAGGATTATTTTGTTTACTGCTAAATTTTCAGTATGCAGAATAACTGCTTGACATATTAAGTCCTTAATACATCTCTGTTGAATGAATGAATGAACAATTCAGAACTTGAGAGAGGGCTAATATTTAGGCTAACATCTAGATTCATGTCTGGGTTGACCAGTTGTGGCATCTGCTTACCAGAATGCATTTGGCTGAGCTGGCTAGAGAGGTGGGTGTCTTCCATCTCAGTCATTGCTCTGACTGGTCCTCCAGAGCCACACTTTATACTTGTTAGCAAGAGGAAACCATCTACTCAGAAGGAGCCACACACTGGTGAGGTGCATACAAGAAAATGAAGTGTAACACACTTTGGTTCTCCTTCCTACCTCTTTGCACTGTACGGCCCTCCCTCCACCCAGCCTCCTTTTCTTCCTGCATAATTGTGCCCTTGATGACTTTTGGAACAAATTTCTCAACAACTCAAGGCTCAGAATTTCAGTCATCTTTAGAATTTAGAATCAAGAGCATTTTTCAGAAAAAGTAATGTGTGAAATGGAGGAGGAGGAGAGGGAGGAAGAGAGGGAGGGCAGGGGGGAAGAGAGATGGAGAGAGGGAGAATGATAAGGCAAATGTGATAAACTGTGACATTTGGGGGATCTGGATGAAGAGCTATAGGGGATCTTTTGTACTAGTTTTTGCAACTTTTGTGTAGTGTAAAGTCACCGCTGGATAATAGGTCCAGATGATTACCTCAGGCTTCATCGTTTCCCTTTTCTTCTAACCTCTATAGCCAACTGGCTCTCTGACTATTGCTTCTAGTTTGCCATCTGACTGTACCCAGCACCTCATCTCATTTTGCCCTCGGGATGTCCTGCTTGCTGTCCCCATCCCTCTCATACCCTCTTACCTAGAATCTCACAACGATCTCCTGACCTCCTGTGGCAGCCATTCCTGGCCGCCATCTACCTTATACTTGGCTGCCTGAACACTTGGTCTGAAATACAGATACAGTCACATCTTTTCTGTCGAAAGCCCGTATCCTCTTGTTGCCTACAGAACAGAGCTCCTGTCCTCAGCTTGGGTTTCATAGTCCCACACAATTAGCCCCAACGCACTGGTCAGCTTTTTTCTCAGCCTGCATCTCTGTGGCAATCTCACATGATTTCCTGTCATTCCAACACATCCACTCTTTTCTCTTTGCTCTGTTTCCAATCTCTTTCCATTAGGGACTTCTTCAGATGCTACCCGCTTTGAAAGACCTGCTCTGATTCCCCAGTCAAAAAACAATTTCTCATGAGGGCCAAGAGTGTATAAGACTGTGATTTATATGGTCTTATGGAGTTTCTGTCCCTGGCTTCACCTCCAGGTTGTTAATATTTTAAGAGAAAGAAATTTGTCATGTTCATGATCGTGTCTCCCCAAATTCTACAGCCTTACACATAAAGCTAAAAAATGTCTTCAGAATTTAACTGATTCGACTTTAAATTTCATTATCACAACCCTAATGGCTATTTCCTCAGTGCCATTGCACATGAAACTATTTCATTTGAGTCACACTCAGTTTTACTATAACTTCCAAAAGACCCAAGCAGCAAATGAGAACCAAGACCTGTAATGTGAAGGTACAAGATCCCCATGATGAATGTAACTGTACTGTATACCTAAAATGTACCAGTAAACTCCATGAGGAAAAACAAACAAACAAACAAAAAAACAACAACCCCCTCAAAAGGCCCAAGCAGCTAAATTCTTCTTTACTAACATTCTGATTAGCAAAGACACAGAAATGACCCAGTCTTTTGGCCTCTCCAAAAAACCAGGTGGAGGTTTAAATTGGTGAGCGATTATATTCAGAATAACTTTGTAAGGTTCTGCCACTATTAAAAATCATGTATTTTCTTATATCCTTAAGTAGAGGTACTTATGCAGGTTTCTGTCTTAATAAAACCTCATATAAAGTATTGTCAAAGTGTCCTTTCAGTAAGACCCTCAATTCTCACTCTGCATAGTTATGAACTGGCTAATTTCAGTTGAAGAAAGTTTTCATGAAATTTTTGTCTATTGGAGATATATCTATATCTCTATCTATCATCTATCTATCTATCTCTATCTATCTATCTATCTATCTATCTATCTATCTATCTATCTCACACACTCTGCCAGAAATGTACACACATTTCGGGAAAAAGAAAAACTTGCATAAATATTTTAATACTAAATTTATTGAGATATCATAAAATTAGTACAAGTTATCTTTGGCCTCTACAGTGACAAGAGTTGCTCAAAATGGTGGTCATTGGCATCCAGGCATTTATTAGTACATCGAACTGTGCTTGGGGACCTTGATTAGTGAGATAGCTGCACAGTAGTGAGATAGTCAGCAGTGTGGTGGGTTTTCTGCGATATACCACATCCTCTAGGGTTCCCCATAGGAGAGTAACACCATCTGTTGAAAAATAATCGTACTATTTTTCTTTTCCTGAAGTGTGTGTACCTTTTTTTGGGGGGGGTACACTCTATATATTCCCAACCACTAGAATCAGTTGCAAAGGTACATCTGCTATTAGGGTATATGTTTTCAAAGGGTAAAAGGAAAGTACCGAGTGTTTTCTAAAATA
>NW_022900949.1:26141448-26151220 GCF_012274545.1 Fukomys damarensis
GACCCTCTCAGGTCCTTAACCTTATTCTAATACAGATATCTTGGCTATACCTCAAATCACTACCCCTCAACATTTTCTTACACTTGCTCTTTCATGATTACCTCATTCTCTCCCCTTCTCCTTTTTCCTTCACAGTTATGTTTTGAGCCATTTTTGCTGGAGAAATTTGAGTGATTCAGCACTAACTTCTCAGTAGCAACAGGAAAAGGTCCTGCATATGTGCAGATTCTAGCTCACTTTCCCTTCTCAGTCACATTCTGCCCTTCAATTTTGACTTGTTCTCGCCTTGCCTCCTTGGACTGTGGAGAGAAGGCATCACTGTTGCTGCTCTGGCAACATATTTCAATAACAATACACTTAGTTGCTGGTATAAAAATTGCCATATGATTTCTTTATGCTCAGAAATTATTCAAAACCATTCTTATGGAATATTATGCACACACCCTAGCATTCTCAGTGATACTGTTGGTTCTGACCGTTTCACAGACCTTGCTCATTGTATTCCAGCCCAATCATTCCTAGGTATCATCTCTGCACTGGGCTTAGTCACCAACATCCCAATAAACCCTCCACTCAGATTTGTAGATTTTCACACCAGCTTGGATTCTAAGATTAGCTTGCCCCAGGCACAGACAAATCCCTCCCTAAAATCTGAGAGCTAAACCCTATCTCCAAGGGACACTAACACAGTCTACATCTTGATATTCCTATTTATGTCAGCCGCACCCTTGTTCTGACAGTCTCAGGTCTCAGCTTCATGGACAATCCTTTCTTCCCTGAGTCCCATCTGGCCTCTTACTAAGCCCAGTTTCAAGGGTGCAGCTGCAAAAGCATCCCCATGATACTGGACTGGAGTAATAGGTTCCTATCTGGACTCAACTTCTGATTAAGTAGGGACTCTGTTGTGCCCAGGTTTATCTTCCTACCACCTTCCAAACATGTTATGCATGCCTTAAGGAAGAAACTGAGACAAACTTTCTGACATTTTTGGAAAAGAGAAAAGATTACAAACTACTGTGCATTCTGCTCGGTGTAGTATGATTTTGTTTAAACCGCATGCAAAATTGTGGACTTGGTTGCTCACATTTTTATTACCTGCTAGGGTTGGCTGTTCCGTCGTATAGTTCTATATTGCTGGTATAGTATTTATGGATTTGACGCTAGCTATTGAGGGCAGATGCCTTCCTTTCTCGATTATTTTCTCAGTGACTCTCTATTTGTTCCTATATTTCCTCTCTACGTACAATTATTATGGGGATCCTAAACTTTTCAGTTTTTAGTTTATCCCTGGTCAAGGTAATCAAGATGAGAAAAGAGTACATATTCCTTAATAATACAGAGCTTTAAATAGAGAGAGAACAACATCTAGTATATGTTCATATATGCATACATAAAGCTATGTGCATAACACAGAATTTAATAAGTTCTAGGATTAATAAGCTATGTCAGATTTAACAAGAAAATATATTTTCTAAAAATATTTTTGTATTTTTCAGTTATTCTAACAATTATGTTGGCACTGATATATTTTTATCTATGATTTAAAAAAGGAATTAATTCAACTTCTTCTGTTAAAGATTATGTTTAAATAGAGAATTTTATTAAAGTGTTTTTCAACTGCTGGCATAGCCCGAAGATGTGCCTTGCTTTTTCGTGGTGCCATGATCTTGAAAATTAGCATGTAAAGTGACTTCATACGAAGGCTAATGATGGGAGTATAAACTGGTCCACCACTTGCCAATATCTAATAAGGCTGGAAATAGGAATTGAATTAAACCTATAGTTTAATTCCTCTTCCAGTGACAGAGGCTTCTTCCAAATGGGCACTAGTACAGCAGGTAAACATGCTTGTATAGCTAGGGAAATAGCTCACATACTAACAAATATTGAGCATTGCTATTTGTTCCAGGCACTTTACTGCTATAGATACGTAATCCTGCTGTTACCTACTATCCTATAACACTCTCGCAAGTGTTGAGAATAAGTTTGAGCCAATCTACTCTTGAAAGTAGAATTCCAATCCTCTGCATCATCATTGTAAATGTGTTCTCTTACTTGAAATAGTTATACACACAGTGCTTTTTAGAAGTCTTAGTTTATAAAACAATGTTTACTGTAAGGTCACGAGCAACTGGAACTCTAACAATTTTTTTTATCTTTTAGGTACCGGGGATTGTACTCTGGTCTTTGCACTTGCGAGGCAGGTCACAGAACTACTGAGCTAAATCCCCAGTCCAGAATTCTAATATTTAATAACCCTAATAACATCCTAATAACCCTACTGTGTCACCTGTAAGAGAGTATTGTTTTAAGGTCTTAATGAGAGTTAAATAATTAGAGCAAATTTAAGAAGAATTTTATGTATAAGTTCAATAACAACTTAAAGTGTGTAGTACCTTAGTCAATGCACAGGAAATCAGACTTAAAGAAATGAGACCACATATTAAGTAAACTCCACGCAAGTAAAGATTTTAAGTTTTCTTCAAATTAATATGTATTTTGTTTACATAAATTTATAGTGTTACTGTTGTTAAATCTTGAAACTTTTTATTGAAATGGAGTGTGAAACTATTTTTCAATGTTTTAGAAAAGAATATTGAAAGGTGAGTAATTCAACCAGATATTAAAGTTTGCTAAAGCTATAATAATTAAAAGTGTCATATTGACCTAAGCATAGTTCAATGTTCTCTTTGTTACATTCTGGCCCAGTGACTCAAGCTTGTCCTTTACATAATTTCTTTGTCTCTTCTGCTTCCTTTTTATTTCTACCTGCTTTTTAACCATTTCCCTTCCCACTACTGAATTATCTTATTGTTTATTTTAATCTCTCATTTTTTTCTTAAAGGGACACAGAAAGATGCTGTTTTCTGTCATGCCCAATCATAAATATGTGTAAATGTGGTTTTATTTTAATTCAGTTCAATGTTCTATTTGATGCTGCAGATTCTTTTTATACATTACATTTTTTTTCCTATTTTCACAGTTGCAATGGAAGACAGAACAATAGTATTGCTCGGGGATTCTTGTTTATTGTAAGCACCCTTCTATAAACCTTTGTAGCTGATGGTAGGTTGAGGCAGATTTTCAGCAATAGCAACCACCACCACTGAATGAGAGGGATCTGGAGTCACTGGAATTCTGTGAAAGGAAAGTTAAGCTCTGTAGAACGTTCTTTGTGTCTTACGGGAAATCTTTTTATAAAGCTAATTTTAAGTTTGCCAGGTTTCCCCGCCAGGTATGCAGTATAAGTGTGTTTGTCCAAATGAGTAGTACTGAGAATCTTTTTGAATAATAGAGAATTTTAGTGTCTACGGCCATACCACCCTGAATGCGCCCGATCTCGTCTGAATAATAGAGAATTTCTACCCTGTGAACAGTCTGTCTTTTACTTCCTATTTACTAAAATAATCACTATACAAATACAGTGTGTCTCGGTTCACCAACTTAAATAGTTCCACGATTCTGGGAAGATGACTGCAGTCACGTTTGTCCCCTAATACAGCGTTTTCGAATGGAAGCAAAATTTTGTGCAGCACTTCTGTGCTCTCACCAAGTTGTTCACAAACAGAAGTGTTCATGATCTGAGGCATTACCGTATCAGAGTTAAGGAATCACTGACTCACAGTTCTCGATCACGGCTCACTACATAGTAAGCATGGTCTCGCTGATCCATACAACAAACTGTAAGATGGGGAATTTACTCTCATTTCACAGATAAACAAAATAAATTTTCAAGAAGGTAAGAAAATAATTGTCTAATACACCAACTTGTCTTTTTATCATCCTGTAAAATAATGTAATTCCAGAAATTCTCATAGAAGTTATTTAATTTCCCTTCCTAACCAAGGCCTGAACGTCCTCCGCAGCATCCTTGCCAGTCAGTCCTTTCACGTTGTTTCTTCTTCATGGTTGGGAAAAAAACACCTGACACTCATAAGTAAAGAGGGAAAGGTGTATTTTAACTCACAGTTTTTGGAGGTTTTAGTCCCTGGTTGGGTGGCCTTAAGGCAGGGCACGCAGGAGGCAGTGAGCCTGACTTCTCTTTTTCTTGAGTCCGTCCACTCAGGCTACCTGCCTACTGAGTGGTGCTACCTGCACTCAGTCTGGGCCTTCGCATCATCAGTGGGCTAATTTAGTAACCACACACCCTTAATCATACAACCTAGGTCCAGCCACCTCTGAAAAGCCTCTCCAATGAGCACACAAGGCCTTGGGGAACATCTAGATACAAGCCGTAATACACATACGTCCAAAATCTTTCAGTGAGTGTTTTATCTTCTAAGACACCCCATTCATCTAGGGGCAAATCACTGAGAGTTCTTGACCATACGTTATTTCTTACTGTGTTCTACCTTCAACAATTTTGGAAATCAAGTCCAGGTTTCAAGTAACTGCCCTGATATTATAACTTGAATAATTATGTCCTCTACTTCTGCAGAAATGCACTCCCTAATAAAACTCCAGTTTATGCGTGAGTAGGAGTCATAAAGGAAGAAGGAAAGATGCAATGGTAAGTTATCGGCAGTTCTGAGAGGTGCCAGCCACAGTGGCTCTGAGAAGCTAATTATGGTGAACATAGTTTCCCATGGGAGAACACTCTGAACATTGTGGAGAAGCGGCATTGCAGAACTCCAGCAAGCTGTTCAGGATTTAACAAGTTGGGCCACTCAAAGCCTCTTCACCTATAATCCCTATGTCCTCTCTTTTGTCTTAAGTCCCAGTACTTATCATCAATATATTCTGGGTGTCTTGTTCTGCTCTCCACAATACTCAGGAATGGTTTGAGTTTGATAGTTATTTTCCCCTAAGTGCTATTTCTCCATATCATTGTACAGTACTCAAACATGTTTTACTTCATTCCTTTTTAATCTTCAGTGACTTCATTTAAGGATCCACAATACAGATTTACATCGTTAATGAAATCTCTCATTTGCTATGAGAAGTCCTCTCTATAGTAAATGTTTAAGCATTCACAGCCCTTATGTCTGGTCAGCTCCTTGATATCAGACATTTTAGAGCAATCACATTGAGTTTGTGCTTTTATGATTTCTAAAGAAGCAGAGAGTTCCTAGAGGGTTGATGCATGTTTGATAGTCCTCTTTTCCAAAGCTGGAAGTAGTTCAGTGCTATCTTCAGCTTATGTTTGTTAAATAAATAAGAAAATTCTCCTCAATTGCATGTCTTAGTATTGTGGCTTAGGGAAGTTTGTTTTCACTGAAATGGCAAATAAGAGATCTGTTTCTATAAACACTAGTGAAACGAGCTACTGACGAGACAGGCAGGACAATGGACAGGTGCAAAACGGGACAGGGTTGGAATATAAGCCAGAGAGATGAAAGCTAAACGGGAATAAGAAGTAGGGACTCAGAGATTCCATCTTAGGGTATTAAATAGAACTAAGGGAAAAAGGTAATGGCAAAGGGGTATGTGATTGAGGCAGTGGCAGTGATTGTGTGCGTGCGTGTGTGTGTGTGTGTTTGTGTGTAAGGATGGAAAGATAGGAGCAAGGGTGATTGAAAAGGCAGCAGCCAATACATTCAAATAAATCGTTTTTTTTTCAAAGGAATGATGAGTAAAGTTGTTTTGCACAGAAGGACAGAGAAGAAATGTAGCTGATCCTGAAACAGAAATCTAATGGGATGGACAACTGCCTGAAACTGTAACTACTCACATAAACAATCAAGCGATGAGAAAGGAGATTGTCTTAGGTGAAGAACAAAGTACAGAACAGATGGGACCAAAGTTCAACAATGAAAGACAAAGATGATTATAGTAGGGAGAATTAGAAATGTAGCTAGAAATTAAGAAGATACAGAATCCACTGAAAATTGGTAGAGATAATCTAGGGTACAACAATCTTAAGTATCGAATCTTTAGTTATTGCATTTGGAATCATTTAAATGTGAGTTTTCACTATTCATTTGCTTTGAAATGAAAAATCCAGCAAAGATGCAGGTCTTAGAAATGAAAGTAGATAGCTCTATGAAATTCACCATATATCAACAAGAACAAAAGTCAAAGTAACCTAAGTAAGCACATAAATTTTATAAAACCAGAAAATGGCAAAAATCATGAAACAGTGGTACTCCTCCAACATGCATCCTCTTCTATACCCCAGTGAAACTTTACTTAGCTCCAGGATGATGGCCACTAACGCACTGCAGGGGGCCTTGTAAATAATTTGCAGTGATATTTGTAAAGTTTGCAATTACCTAGACTAAAAACAATAATCTTACTTGTGGAGTTTAATCACCAATGCCCACTACCTAGATCTATGAAGTCATCTCTTATATCTTTGTTTTGTACTTTCCTTGCCTTTTTCAGATTTCACTTTTCCAGAAGAATTTATTTAACCTCTTCTCCAATACAAGCCTGCTCCAAACATTAAAAAAATAACCTACTCTGTAAGATCTTTTCAGAGGCCATCAAAGGCTAATCATTGTAAGCACTCAGGAAGCTTTTTGTCCCCGAGTACCCTTCCCTGCTTGCCTTGTGTTCAGTTTGTACAAATACATGACAGTCCACCAAGTTCCACTTTATTCTCGACACCTGCCTATGACATTTTAGTCCTGTAGAAATTAGCGAAATTATGTTCCACTTACAAAATCATAGAATGTTGGAACTGGGAAGGAATTTTAGAGATCATCTACACTAAACTGAGGATGAGTCATTTGTTAACAGCTCCAAGGGACTCATTCACAATAGGGAATATAAACAATTAGGGCCTCTTAAAAATCCCTATAATAAGAAAGATTGCAGGATTCCCCTAAGGAGGGAAATGAAGCTGAGTGCACTAATTTGGACAGATGCTTAAACAGCACCATCAACACATGCAGGCACAAATGCAGGGCTATGTTGATTCAATACAGTAGATGAGCTTCAAATCAAACAGACATTTATTAAGCAAAGCATCATGATTAAGACTTGCCCAAGGTATCAGAAAGTCAAAACTGTGTTCCAAAAATATAAAAGGCGCACAATCCAGCTTACAAAGAAAAATCACAGATTTCACTGATGCTGAATGTCATTTTTCCTCTTCTGAATCTGTAGCCAAATTGGTTCTCAAAATATTACTGAGGAACTGCATCACTGCACAGGTTAATACAAAGACTTAACAACATCAACAAGAGAAATCCACTCAGTGTGTATGAAGTAGGCATGCTGAAATCCTTGTAGAGCTCTGGGTTAAGAACCAGACTTCCATCGCTCCAGCTGAGGTCATGAAAATATACTCAGGTCAAAAATTGCATTTTTCCCACCCAAATTTGGCAGAGTTCTGGAACTTCTTATCATATCCTAGTTCTGCAACAAGAAGATTGATGGTGGGCGTGCGAGGAGGTCTTATGTGAAACTGCTCCAAGAATGCTGGTCTGGAGAAGTCCTCTTGGGCTTACAAAGCCCAGCTCACATTTTGCCTTGAGTGAAGAGCCTTTGCTTACTTCTGACCCCTAGACTGAGCAGGCCAAATTAAAGTATCTCTGCTAGGCTTCTTATACCTCTTTACTGAGGACGAGTAAGACAAGAGTTCCTAGAGGATACCACTGTCTCCTCCATGGTATTTTGGAAATACGGGAGGATTTTTTTGTTTGTTAGAATGATAATAGGCATTTTTGACATTTAATGGGTATCAACTAACTCTGTTAAGTAAAAAAGTGTTCTGCGTCTGACACTTTAGCACAATATTAATGTATAGTGACTTTCAGGAAGTTCAGTTAGTCATGTAAAGGGAGAATAGATTGTGTATTGTATTTTAAGTATTACCAAATGTCAATGGTAGTGGCACACATATATCTGAGCCACACATACCTATCTCCTAAATTATTCTGTAGCTGTTGTTATCCCAGTAATGATGATTCCATGCAGAAGGGCAAGTATCTTTTTTATTATGCCTTCTGCTGTGATCCTATGTATCATGTGTGTATTAATTTACTATGAATTGCATTCCTCTTATTTCTTCTTTATTTTAGAGTCAGGACACTGCATGTATTTTTCTGAAATTATGTATTCAAAGATATATTCTCAAACTGTTGTGATCCTATGTATCATGTGTGTATTAATTTACTATGAATTGCATTCCTCTTATTTCTTATTTTAGAGTCAGGACACTGCATGTATTTTTCTGAAATTATGTATTCAAAGATATATTCTCAGTGAATTGATTTAAGGACAGTAAAGAGGACATAAAATATTTATTATAGAAAGAAGGCATTGGGTCTTATAGGAATGAAGTGGAAAGGAAATGAGCTTTGAGATTATAACTGGATTTAGGATCACCTTTGCTATTTACTAGTTCTTTGAATTCCATAGTTCTTTGTTTAAATCACCTTTCCTCATCTGCACAATGGAAATTAAAGCAACCCTACAAGTTGCTTGAGATATAGCAGATACTCAATATTGGTTTTTTCTTCATTCATCCCCTAAACAAATATTTACTGGTTACCCTCTCTGGAGGCATTAATTTTGGTGCTGGAACACAAAATTGAAGAAAAAAATCCACTAAATCTTTGGCTTAAGGGAGGCTAGATTCAAACTTTGAAGCATCACCTGGTATTGTTATCTTATATCACTGCTATTTTATCACATTTTATGATAGTTAATTAAGGATATGTAACAGACTATATGCCAGATTATATGCTTTTGAGGCAGGTAGGTGTACAGTTTGTTTTCTTCCATCTCACAGCAACTCTCATAGTCCTCTGTCCACAGTCTGCTGTAATAAATGCCATCCAGTGTGATTAGATTATCAAAAATGCCCACTGCTACAACTCTAAGTATCATACTTTCTGAGATCTAAAAGTAAATTGAAATATAAAATGCCCTTCATAAATGTAGTGAGATCTGGGACAAGCTCAGACTAGATAAGACAATGTCTCACTTGGGCTATGCCCTTGTAGTACCGTGAGGCTATGTCCTACTATGGCTACTGTGGCTATGTCCTTGTAGTAATGCGAGGAGTTCATGGAGCTGGGGGACAGGCTGACACTCAACCTATACGGTCTCCTTTTGGATTGTGTCAAATGCTGCATCTGCCCATGCCTGGTTCCAGGAATTGCACAGCTTTTTTCCTGGGTCTGTTCATTTGTTGGGGAGTGTGCCACTAGGGCCAAAGGATGGTCAAGGGAGAGTACTGTGCATATCACGTGGATGGCACTATGACTTTTGAGCCATGGCACTCAAATGTATACCACAGTACTGGATGGAGGCAGCAGTGTGAAGTCCAGAGAGCCTCCACAGGTGAATCACACCCTGGAATGCAATTCTGAAGAATCTCAGAATCAAAATTGAAAGGCTGAAAATATAAAATGGCAGAAATAACATATTTTATAGTTTGTTTTTCATAGGTTTTAACTTAGATATTCCCATGTCCAGTCTGTGGACCTCTATCTTTAATTTCACCTTGTTCCCAATGTTAGAGACAGTCTAGTCTTATTTCTGATTTTTATCTTCTAATTAAGTTAGAGCACCTAGAAAGGGATGCATTTAGTTTGAGGGTACTTACAGAACTTTTCTGATTTCAGTATGCTTTAACCCATGCATATATCAGTAGTTTTTTCTTGAGTTCCTCATGATAATATATGTTGTGCCTAAAAATATCCCTAATATTATTGAAGTTTTCTGTTTAAATTTCTTTGGATGAAACAGTTTTAAGACCTCCTTTAAAAGAAAGATATATGTGGGCCAGGGATTTATCTCAGTGGCATTGTGCCTGACTCGCAAGCATAACGTCCTGAGTTTGATTCTCAGTACCAAAAAAAAAAAAAAAAAAAAAAAA
>NW_022900949.1:26151233-26166563 GCF_012274545.1 Fukomys damarensis
ATATATGTGAATTTGTTCCTTATTTCATAGTATTTCCTCTGTTTTACATGCAAACCATCAAACAAAATTCCTACTTGACTAGTTGCTAACATTTATGACTTTTTACATAGTAGCTATAACCAAGTCTGTCTGTCTATCTATCTATCTATTGTAGTCTGATTTGTGCTGATCTTTATATATTTCTTAATGCTACTTTCCAAATATTAATAGAATAATTATTCATCTTTTTTGTATGTTAGCTTCTCTTTTGGATATACATTCATAGTTCTAAAATGTGTATTTCACTATGCAATCTTACTTATATATGGAAAATAGAAAAGTTGAACACATAGAAATAGTGAGTAGAATGGTGGTCACCAGAGGCTGAGGGTGGAGGTCAGGCAGGGAAAGGGGTGATGTTGGCTAATGGGCACCAATTTCCAGCTAAACAATATGCATAAGTTTTAGTGATCTATTGCATAGAATGGTAACCACAGTTAAAAACAATATATTGTTTATTTCAAAATAATAATTAATAGTATATGTTTTTAACTACATAAAAATATGTGAGATTGTATATTAATTAGCTTGATTTAATCATTTCACACTGTAAAAATATATCAAAATGTCACATTGTACCTTACAAATATATAGTCTGTCAAATGAAATATAAAATAAAAATATTTAAACTTGTTCATTTTATTCACTATATATTATAGTATTATAGTATATGATCATTTAGTTTTGTATATTTTAATAATTTTCTGTTAATTCTAGCATATCACAGTACTATATTCAAATACTCAAATATGCTAATGTTTTGAACGGTCTTTGTCTTTGGATTCATGTTGAAATCTTAGCTATTTAGTGTTATGCATCTTTATCCTTTCATATGCATTAACTGTCCAACTGACTTTCTTCTTCCTAATGGAATCAAATTTATCCTATAAAGGTAGTAGCTCATGTATTAAGTCAGTAAAATGTATTGAAGTCTACATTTTAGAACTGTTACGTCCACAGTTCTAAAGGCTGGTGATTTAGTAGTAGTGAATAAAAACAAATAAGTAGCCTCTGCTCCCATGGAGAAAATTTATTAATTTAGAAATCTCACTTTCACACGTATAACTTCAAACTGAGAAAGGAACTCAGAAGACAAGGGACAAGGCTATCTGAGAAAGATATCAAAGAAAAATAACTTAGAGCCACCTTTGATCTCAGGGGAGAGGAATAGGGGACCAAACTCAGCCATGTGACACTGAGGTCCAATATGGATTGCTAAGATGGTTGCAGTACTTCCCCCCATTTCTATATGAAATACTGTGACATTGCTACTCCTCCCATGAAGGATGGAGGTGATTTCCCCTACGTCCTCTATTTTTGGTCTTTTGACTTGTCTTGAGAATATGGCATCATCCATCAGTCTTGAAAAAATCCTCTTACCCTGGCTTCTGAGAAACCATGTTCTCCTTCATGGTCTCGGTCAGTCTTTTTTTTTTTTTCCCCCCAGATACATTTCTTTGGATCTTTAAATGTCATATTTTTCTCATAGTATGTTCTAGTTCATCATCTCTTCCTTGAGAATTCTCTTCTGGGGAGTCTCAATAAGAACAGAGATATAATCCTATTTGTACTGATGAGATTCAAAATTATATTTCTCCCCTAGACCTTTATGGACTCTAACTCTTTATCCAACTACTAATTTCTCTCTCCTCTTAGTTCTCTCAGAAATGCAAAAATTCAAAATCATATGATTTCCCCATTTATTTAACCAGCTGTCATATTTTAATTGTGAACGCTAGACTTAGGGAACTGTCCTTTAAGTACTGTCTTTGACATTTCCTTCTCTCTCTTATTCCTAAAGTCAATCTGTGACCAATTCTCTCAGTTTTATCTCCTAAATACTTCACAAATGAATTCACTTCTTCCTATCTTGGTTGCAATCATCTAATTTTGTTTCTTTCCTCACTTGTCTAGATGCCTAATGGATGCTGAGTCATCTATCCTGGACCATCTTGATTTTCTTCTCCATCCTGCGGGAGTGTTTTCAAAATATAAACCAGACATGATTATTGAAAACCTGCCACCACCAGTAAACACCTCTGAGCCTCTGTCCCTAACAGTAAAAACAAGTCTTCTCTAAGTGGCTCTAGCTACACCACTGTGGCTTAAAGACTTTCCTCTCTGTGTCAAGGCGCACTGGTCATTTTTCTTGCCTTAGAAAATTATCCTTTCATATGCATTAATAGTCCAGCTGACTTTCTTCTTCCTACTGGAATCAAATTTATCCTATAAAGGTAGCAGCTCATGTATTACTTCTATGATGGCTTTGACATTCATTCATTCACTCATCCAACGAGTCAGTAAAATGTATTGAAGTCTATTATGTTACATCCACAATTCTAAGGGCAGGTGATTTAGTAGTAGACCTCCATCCAGAGTCCTTCATATAACACTGTGGATTACAAGCCATTCTGCAAGTCTGGACCTCTCTCTCCAATACTGTTGTATTTAATGACACCCTATTCTATAGATTTCAGAGCAAGTGCTGTTCATTAGCGCAACCTTGTCTGACCTCCACCTCTACCCACTGTAAATCTGGTCCCCTCGTTCCATGATTTCAATAGCATGCACCATGTCTTTTTCCTCAGAAACTTCTCTGCAGTCTTAGTTTGAAAGTGTGACTTGTAGATTAGCTCCCTACATAGAAGCAGGAAGCATGAACAGGTTTGATTGCCACCATGTTACTAGACTTTAGCATTGTCCTCATACATAGCAAGTGCTAACAAATATATTTTGTTAAATGAATGCAAAGAATCGATGCAAACAAAGTCATACAATAATAGTGACAGTAACTGCAAAGAGGTTGGCTGTAGCTGACTAGGTGGTGAATTCTTCATTGCAAGGGAAGCATTCCAGACAAAAATCTTTAATTAAGTTTTTAGCTACACAGAACACGAATCTTCTCACTGAAGATTTGAAGATGAACATAAAAAGAAAGAAAAAAAGCATAAATCCATGTTGCACATTATTTTTCATCACATAGTTTTAAATCTGATTTTTAAAATAGGGTCAAACTGCTATGTGGGGCTCCTGCTAAAGTTAATAATTTACTTTTCCAAGAAAAAAGTATTTAAAATGTTGAAGCAGCTCACTCACAGTGACTAGCTCTGAAAGTTAGTCCAGAATTTCACTTTGGAATTATAATTTCACGTGTTGGTGAGGAAGAGAAGGAGGAAAAACACAGAGGACAGGATATTTCACAAATCTTTCCCATCTGATATTATTCAGACAAAGGGGGAAAAAACGGGAATCATGGCAAGCAGCTGGCATGAAATCCAAAGACCCAGGAAGAGGCGGTTCTAAGAGGAAAGAAGTTTGGAAGAGTGGATGCAGGGAGGAAACTAGAGAGAAAAACAACCAGCAGGAAGCCCAGGAAGAACGTGTGTACACAAAGAAAACTTCATTGGCATTGGAAATGGTTTGGAAGAAAGGTTTCTCACTTTGTGCAAACCTCTGAGACTCTTCTCAATGAAAGTTCTATAAGAATAAAGGAAAGGCATTTGTGAAAAGCGACCTGAGGTTTCTCTGAAGAACACTGCCAAGTAAGTTCAACTGCCTTGAAGGATCGAAATAACGCAATTTACAACACAGGACAAATGCCAAAGGACCCAGCCACCACACACAGCTTATTCAAACTTCAGGAAAACCACGAAATGTGTCTGCATTTTCAAACTGTCACTGCCGGAGTGCAAAAGTGGTCACAAGTTACTTTGCATGTGGTGGAAGGCAGAGCACCAAGATCAGATCCGTAGGATCAGTCTCTCCTAGGGCCCTGTAGATCCTGCAATTTCACCCTTTGCTCACCTAGTTTACACACTTTGTTTCAGTTTTGTTCCACATAAAGTTTTGTACCTCTCTCCTGAGCCTTCTGACTGCAGGTCAAGCAGCAACTGCTGGACATACACCAGCATGGAGAGGGAAGATTTTCAGTTTTTAGAATTAGCAATGGTATGATGTGAATGATGTGTTTCATTTTTGATGAAGTGGGTTGAGAAGCCCCTCAGAGGGACCTGCTGCGGGCTGGAGGAAAAGCAGGGCTATCAACAGGGCCATAAGCCACTGGGGCTAGGGCTGGGGGTGGGAAGGAAGCCCCGACCATACTGGCTGGGGGGCCCCAGGTCTCCTGGCCACTCTGCTGAGCCGTCTAGGGCTTCCCACTGCCATGGAGACTGCCCCAGATCCCTTTTGTGGCACCTCTTCACTTACCCCTCAGAGGCTGCAGTAACTACGTACCGTTCCTGTTCCTCAAAGCCCAGAACCTTCCTGATCCTTTGTTCCCACCAACCTGGTGATGTTAGCATCTTCTCCCTCTCCTCCAGCTTCCAAACACCTATCTCTCACCTCCGTTCAAATCAAGAATCAACTCTGCATATTTTGATTCTTCTCTTTGAAACCTGCGTCTTTGGAACTGGAGGCCACAGTGCCTCTCCATGGGAGGAAGAAGCTGGCAGGCCGACCAGGGTCACCCTGGTCCCAGCACCGTTAGATCTTCCCATCCACCCCTGAGCAGGAGTCAGGAAGTCCACAATTTTCTCAGCACGGAGAAGTCACAAACCCCTTCTCTTGCCCTTTTTAACTAGAAGCTTCTCCAATTCCCAGCCTTTCCTAAGGTGCAGTTTCTCTCTCCCCATTCTTACTTGTTGTCCCAGGGGGTGTGTTGCAGAATGCAGACCTGCCCTAGAATTCACTAATCTCCCAGCTGGTTCATTCGTCTCCCCGTTATTCTCCAGATGAACTAGGATTTTCTTCATTCATCCCTCTCTGATTTCAGCACCATTTTCATGTGCGAGTTCTAATTCCTGGGAATAAATTAATAATAAGCAAAATACTTATTTTTTCTGTCCTCACACAGCTTGCAGACCAATGGGAGATGTACAAGACACAAGGAAAAGGTGAAAAATGATAAGATGCAAAAGCACAGCAAAAGGGGCCAACAAGCTGTACATCTTTCCTTATTCCTGTAATTTTCCTTGAGCTGAAAGTAAACTGGCCTTGGATTTGAGATGCAGATAAAAGTAACACCTTGACACTGTAGAATCGACCTTGACAGGGCTATGTTCTTCCGAAGACTCTTCAAGATGAGAGTGATAAGAAATCTGAGTAGGACTGGGACTCCCGGGAGGCTTCTATAATGTTCAAAGCAACATTATATTTTGGATATTGTCTGCAAGTTGGTATAAGCTTGCAATTCTCTATACGCATGTACATATATTTCAAACTGCATTCGTGAATAATATGTCACATTTGTTTTATCTTCTCGGTGCATACTTACAAGATTTCAAGCTCCTGCAACCTCTGAAAAATAAGCTATACTTTTGCAATTTCAGAGCCCTCATTAATTCCCAGTTAAGAAGAAGAAAGGAAAAACATTAGGAAAACGAGTAGAACCAGAGTGAGATGCAAGCAGCTAGTCGAGGCCAGTCTGGGGTTGCAGTTCTTCAACAGCTGGTGCTTACAGTGCTCCCAAGTTATTTCCTGATCACCGAAAAGTGCTGGCAGAGCCCTGGCTTTTTCTTGGTTCTGCCAAGGCTCCTCACCAGTAGGGAGCAGCCCTACAGTTCAGGGACTGTGACTTGCAAGTTGACAGCATCAGAGGCAGCAGGATTCAAGAGGGGCTGGTACCTGGGCACTCAAGAGGAAAATTCCTGAGAAATGCTCCAGAGACCTGGGGGGACTGTTTGCACTTGGCAAATTTCTGGAGTTAGGATATATAACCTCGTTTTGTTGTCGACGGCTCTTGAGGCTGAAGATATCATTGCTTTCTCTTTCCCCAAGTCCCTGTACAGTGTGCGCTTCCTGCCCACCCCGGGCCCTATCCCCAGTGTATGTGGTGAAGGTGTCCTGATCATTTCCCTATGCATTTCACTGAGTACAGTGAATACCTTCCCCAAGGTTACTGTGTAGTTGTGAAAGGCAACCTTCTTGCTGGAGGTTAAGTGCTCTATTTAACTCCTCCTACAACTTTAGCAAGTCTTTCCTAATCATTAAAAGTGTGTTGGGAAGGTGGACAAGCACCATGGAATTAGAGCTACAATATGCTTTTCCAAATTCTCCCACTGTGCCTTGCAATCAAATCAAGCTGCTGTTCATTTGGAGACTAAGGATGAAATGTTCTGGGATACAATGTTCTCAGTCCTGTTCCCAGTGGATGAGTCTCCACGGATCACAAATAGCACAGCTGATGTTAATAGTTACTTATCACCCAGCAGCCTCTCAAATGGCCTGCAAAGTTGGCAGGAGAACTCCTGAGCATGAGAACAGATCCCCTATTATTGTTTTGAAGATTTTAAAACCAGAGAATATTAGTGTGGTTTCAGACTTGTTCGTGGGTCTGAGTTCCTAGGAGTTAGAAGGTGTGGGACCCTATGAAATCCTGTCATGTGTGATTCTGCCAAGTGGAAAGGAAGCAAAAATAGATGAATACAACATGTGTGTTCGTTCTCTAAACTCAGAGCCCATGTGTCCATGAAAATAAACAAGCTCAGCTTCGTCAGTTTCCAGGGTTGTAATGAGCTTTCATTCACTTATTTTTTGTTTAATTCTGTTTCCACTTGTTATCAGACCCATGATCACAGGTAGCAAACACTGAAGGAAATTTATAGGAGAAAACATTAAATAGAAGAATTCTATACAGAAATCTAGTAATATCTTTTCCCTTCTGCAAATCAGGTGAATGTCATTATTTGATTTCTCTAGAATGATAATATACTATGGCTCTCAGAAAGTATCTTTCAAAATCCATGGCTGTTGGATAAGTGAATGTGACTTTAGAAATTTAAAATAACATACAGAAGGATCAATTTGAACTTTTTTTTCTTCTTTTTTTGCTCCAAGACGATTTGCTAAGGGTCAGGTTCTAAATGGCACAATAACTGTATCAATAACAAGTGAAAGGAGACCTCTTAACCTCTTTAAGATTTTCAATTTTCCTTGTACATTAGACACACTCATCATTTGAAACCCGTTTGTCAAACATCTCATTTCTTGATTGTTAATCTTTGGAAAGATAGCTTTCTGAAAAAAATATACTAAACTCTATTACTGTCTTTTCCTATCCTTGTTCTCTACTCCTTTTCTGCTCTCATCTAAGTAGAATTACTACTCAAATCCCAGGGACGTCTAGAAGACAGCTTGAAAATCATACAGGATTTTTCAATTTTCAATAGGGTACTTTGCCTTTAAAAGTGAATTCCTATTCTTGCTGAGTAGCAAACATCCAACACTGCCCAGTCTAATTGATCCACTTGTTAGACTAGAAACTGTTTCTGATCTTGATCTCCACGGTTACCACCCATGCCCCACACCCTAGAAGTGGTTTCACTGGACACTGTACACTTACATCAGTGAGGCCAATATTGATCACGACGGGCTGAGCTTGGCACAGTGCTTAACTACGTCCTAGGCAGTTTTTTAACCACTTGACACACATTCGCCCTTAATGTGAATTCGCCAGTGAATTTATATTTTTATTGTCCGTATTTACAAGTAAGGAAGCCCAGATGCAGTAGGGTTGAGTGGTGGTGGGGGGCAGTAAGGCCCAGAGCTGGATTCAAGACCAGGCAGTGTGGCTTCAGGGCCTGTGCACTTAATTGTCACACTATCCTGCATCTTGGTGCAGGAAAATAAAGTGCCACACCTTATGTGAAAAAGTTATTTGATCTTAGCTCATCCCCCGACTGCTACTGTATCTGCCTGACATTTTAATACCTGTCCTGGAGTGACTGCATATTTTACCCTATAATCAAACTTTCAAATGACCAAGTTCTAAATCACTACAAACCTTTCCATTTCCACCCACCTACCAGGAGTCAGATTTTACATTGCTCATAAGTCAGACCCACTTTTTACTTATCTCATTTGATTGAGGTTGATGTTAGATGCTGACAGGATGAAGGTTCTACTACCGGTCTGTTCAGGTTATGGAAAACATCATTTACAAGTTTTCAGCTGGGCTAGCCTCTTCTCTCTAAAGCTTTGAAGGCAATAAAAACAAGGATTGGCTTTAATGAGCAATCTGTACAAGTATTTACAGTCCTTTTCTGTAATTTCATAACTTTGTGCTCTAACACTGTTACAACTGATGCTTTATCAAAAAAAATAACATACTACTAGAACTTGAAATCCTGAAAAACTCACACAACTCAAGACTTCTGTTCTCTTACCATGTGGTTTTCTCAATTCCTTCCTCCCTTGTAATAATGCAAAATGTCTGAAGAGCTCAGAAAGTATGTAGTGGTTTAACAGATTGGTTCGCATGATAATTTGGATGGGTGAAGAAACTGTAGTTTATCAGAGGGCAATTAATCCTTTGTCTGCCTAGAAAAGAGGATGGCAAGCACAAAAGAAAGAAAGACAATAGAGACCTGTGTAATTTCAAAGTACACGCAGGGCTGGGAGGTCAGGGCCTCAGAGTGGGCAAGGACAAAGCTAGCCATTATTCCTTGGGTACACACAAGAATTACAGGGAGTATTGGGTGACTTGGGGGAGTGGTAAACTATGTTGATGAGAATCTTATGTTGATGAAGATAATAGGCTGAGTATCTTATGTTGATGAGGGCAGTAAGGAGAACATTCTTTCAACATTAAGTGGAACGAGACAGCAGGGTAAGAAAGAAGTTGTCCTTCTCCCAGGTGAAACTTTTCTCTTTTTGGAAGAACCAGGAGGTTTTCAGCTGATGATGACTTGAGCATCACAGTGTCACAGGACCACTGAGGCCTCAACTTGTGACCAAAGGCAAAACGGAGTTATGTCCCATATGCCATAGCCAGCTCTGGTGACACTGGCCTTAGACAAGTATAGTCATACTTTAATTGTGAAATGATTTTTCCCTAAAAATTATGTAAAATGGCTCTCATCAGTAGTTACTATATTTTAATTTGATCCAAAATTTGTATGTGTATGGTTCTGGGTTGAAACCAGGGACTTCACAATGAGCTACATTTCCAGTCCTTTCAAATTTTTTGGGGTACAATGTCTTATTACATCGCTAAATTAATCAGGCTGTGCAAGAATATGTAGTCTTTCTGCCTCACTCTCTGAGTGTTGGGACTACAAATCCTTTTCATCAAGGGTCTACCTGTTGGACGGAGGGGAAGTAGCAAAGATGATCTAAAACAAAATGAGACAAAATGATTTTGTTTCTTTAGGTTTAACTTGATTCTTTGGATAATTGCTCACTATGTCAGATTCCCTTATGTTCTCCTTGCTTTTTTCCAAGATGGTGGCCAAAGGTTTTGAGAAAAATCACAACTTTTTTGAGTTGGGAAGGGTTTGTGTGATGATGGATATGAACTGAGATCCACTGTGGTTTGGCTCAGCCAGCTGTGATCCTAGGGAACCTGTTGACTCCTGCTGTTGATATTTCTGGTGGGTAAATTCATAGGATTTGCTTTTTCAGGGCCTCACAACCAGAAGATTCTGCCCAATGACTGGGCCTCCTGTTGACTTTCATAGGTTTTTAAGACTCCTGTGAATTACTGTCCCATCTATCATATATCCTTGGTTCATGTTGACCACCAAACTCTCTGCTTATCACTAAGGGTGGGCCACTTGTCATCATGAAATGTAAGCCTGTAACTTCTGTTCATCTCACTGGCTCCCCTTGACTATAGGAAAAAAATAATATGCAGCATCATTAAGGATTAATAACTCTTACTGCTCTATTTTGGTTACTCTGGTGATGTTTAACCAATAATGCACGAAGAGAATATTTTCATCTCACTGAAATACATAGGAGAGTGGAACACAAGGCAGAAAGCCTTAATTAGCAAAGACTGTCCAGCTCTCCTTAAGCTATGTGATTCCATAGGATTCAGAATGAAAACAGGCATTATTGGTTTCTAGTCCTTACTTTTCCCCTAGCCCCAATGATCTTTCTAGCATGCCAGTTGGAATACTTTAAGAGCCATGGGTTAAAAAAAACCCGGCTTTGATGGCTCCCTACCACTTCAGGATAAAGCTCACACTTATTTGTATCACAGAGGGTCTTTATAATCTGCTATCCTCTTCCTTTGACTTCTCTGCCTCTTTCTGTTGACATCTAGACTTAACCATTGCTGAAGCAGAAACTGTTCCTTAAACCCACTGAGACCCTTTACGACCTCATGCCTTTGTGCTAAAGCTCTGTCCTCTCTTTCCACTGTCCCATTTTCTACTTATTTTTCAGAGTGTTTCCTGGAAGCCTTCTCTGAGTGTAGGTCCCTTCCTCTCTGTCCCCTTTGAGCCCAGAACTTATTCCCACCATAGCTCTTTCTTTGCATTAAGGTGATGAATTGCAGTATTTCCCAATTTAACGTTTTCCAAAAAGGTGGTTCGTAGTGTTAAAGACAGTAATGGTGTCTATTCAGCAAGAGAATAATTATTTTAACCTGCCAAGCAGTAAAATAATTGTCTAAACTTTTTCTCCTCTTTAAAATATTCACTGGAGAGATTCCAAACATGGATTGAGGATCATGAGAGGTGGTTACTGAAAATCGGTAACCGTGACCCAGATTCAATAGCTCCAGTGAAATCATACTGCTCACCTTGTGGGAATCAGTGACTATTCTCAGCTTTGATTCTGTGTGTGTGTGCGTGTGTGTATTGTAGGTTATATAATGTTTAATTTAAATCATAACAGATCTGATCAATTCTATAAAATATAAAGAAACCTGATTTTGAAAATCAGTAAGTTACTGGGGAGCTATAAATGATGCTAAGCCTGAAAATTTACCTCACTACAAACTCCTAAGAGCCATTATTCATACTTATGATTAAATATGTCAAACTTCAAGATAAAACCAATACTTCAAAACCTAGTTACAAAGAAACCATAGTAATGATCATTTCTAATCTGATTTTTTTACTTATTGAAAACTAAGACACTCCCCCTCACAATATGTTATTTACAGAAATGCACTTGTAAATGGGAGTCTGAAACCTGTTGATTTTTTTTTTCTGAAACACAAAATGCAAAAGACCAAATATCAGATGCTGGAAACAGGTTTTATCTTTTCAAACGTTTAACATGTAGTTAAAATGTAATGCACATTTAAATATATATTGAATCCTCAAACCAAACATGTCATGATTACAGTTATGTGTTGACAGATTATGCTTTTTGTTCTGAAATTTAAAATACAACGAATCTCTCGTAACATGCGTTAAATGGAAAACAAGTCAAAATGTTTCTGTAGCTAATGTGAGTATTATTAAAGCTTCCCTTCCAGACAGCTACATGGTTCTGAGTCATTTACTTCAGTCCTTTATTCGAAAGTCACTGTCTCGGGGAGCTCCTCCACGATCACTAAGTTTTGAACTGAGAGACCTTCTCCGACATCTTCTTCACCCATCTTCTTTCCATGATTTAGTTTCCCCTTAGATTTTTTCACTCTCTTACAATATACAATAGATACTAATTTTTTAAAAAATCCTAGTAATTATCACCATGAAAGCAGGGGCTTGTCTGTCACGTGTGCTATCTTATTTCTGTTGTATCTGTTGATACTAGAGTAGTATCTGTCCCCGACCAGATGCTCAAGGAAATATTTTTGAAAAAGAAGAATAAGATAACTTTCCAATAAAAATTTCATACTGATCTAGGAGGAGATACTTTATACTCAAATACACTTGTATATCATATGTTATTAATATTTTTATAGTTTAACATTTTATGGGGCTTCAAAGGGTTCAAGTCTCATTTTCAAAGCATATAATACAGGAAAGATACAATGGAAAGAACTTTATTATAGTTTAGATTCTGTCCAGACTGTGAGTGTTTATGGCTAATAATAGTTATTCATTTCAAAATGTCTTTTTCTTTTTTTCTTCTAATGATGCTTGTACACAGCTCATAGTTGGCACTCAGACCCCTCCCTATTTGAAAAAGTCTGTGCCCCTCTTTCCACCAAAACAAAAGGAAAAGAAAGTCTATGGTCCCTCCCCCAAATATGATGGCCATCATCTTGGAAAAGAGGAAGGAGAACACAAGGGAATAGAAATACATAATTTATAAATGAATGAATGAATGATAAAGATAGCACGAGAATGAATTTTTTAGGGCACATTGAGGTCATCGTGCTGTAAGACGAGTATTATAAACCTAATATCTTCTTCAGATCATACATCTAGTGCCCATTCATCAATTACTACCCCAGCCCCCAGTTTCATCTTTCTTGTTCACCCTAACACTGTAGTCCCAATGCCAGTGGAAGAGATGGTCGGTGAGGTATTTACCCATTGCTGAGAGTAGAAGTTACTGGTGGGAGGTAGCAATGGGTGGTTATTGGAGATATAAAGACAACTCAGGTAAACGCGAACAGAAATACAATGGAAAATTAACAGAAACCAAACAGAAAATGAGAAATATTGAACTTTTTATTTTCAGTTAGGGGAAATATATAACTAATATTCATCTCAGGGAAAAAGGAGAAAAGTGATTAGAATTTTCCTGAGTCATAGAAGTAGATATTGATGAAGATGAAGTCATTAGTTCCCATCTGTTTTAACTGTCCAAGACACAACTCATATTATTCTTAATTAAAAGACTGCAGTGTTCTCACATCTTTCTGAGAAAACCTGTGTTATAGGGTGTAAGAACATGGTTACAACCTGGTCACTATTCTAGGATTGAAAGAAGGAAGGTGAAGTGTTGAGGACCAGTGACTGCTTCTCCATTAGACCTTGACTAGGTCAGCACCACATGTCCTCTTCGTGTACCTGCAACATTTTCCCGAGTTCCCACTGCACAACTATTGTGCAGGCATACTTTTGAGATACTAGCATATAAATCGTGGATTAGAGATAATAATCATACTATTTATTTTCTTAACATCTATTTTTCATAAGATTTCTCCTGCAATCTCCATTGTACACTTGTTTGTACTCCCAACTGGACACACTGAAATTAGGGCACACATCCTGATTTTCACAAGATCCTCAGCACACTGCTTACCTTCTCGGTATAAAAACGTGCATGCACAACGCTTTTCCTCCAAATTCTCCAGGAGGATTGTGAGAAGGTAATTAAAGCAGTCTGTTTCTCCAGCACGTTCTGTCTGTTTTTTCTTTTCATTATTAGAAGTGATGACACATTTGCCTGTGTGGCTTCCCACAGATGGCACAGAAATTTTGTGATCAAATGGTAAGAGTAAACCAACTGTCATCTCCGATCACAGCTTTCTGTGTTGTTCCCCCAGTGCAGGAATCTCACTTTAATAAAATGTTTGCTTCTTTCAAAGTAGAATTATCCTCTCTGCAGAAGAGTTTAGAATACACCAGAAACTTTGAAAAGGCAACTGAAAATGTAAATCACCAGCAACTTTTATGCTCCATGTTTTGAATGTGACATACACAAAAACTAATTTCAATACCCCCTTCATAGAAAAACTGATTAAAATAATTTAATTCAATGCATCTTGTTTACAAGAAAAATAGAAATAAATACAGGAGTTTGGATTTTTCATTGTGAACTGATAAGGAAATACTGTGAACTGTATTATTTGGTAGCTTTTATGTTGGTTCTAATTTCATATTATTCATAGGCACAAATGTCAAGACCATTGAACAAGAATGCTTTTTTGTCTAACAACAACAACAACAACAACAACAACAACAACAACAACAACAACAAGAACCTAAATGTACTGAGATGCTTCAGAAGACAAAGAACTTTATTAAAGTGGCCACTTCAGCATTTGTTAAAGAAAGCCAAAAAATTAGCTTTGACCTTAAGTGTTGAAGGCAGGGAGAGATCACACATATCAATTGGAAGGTAAGAAAAACATTGGAAGCTTGGTGTCTCACCTCTGGTGGTGTTTTTTCATTTATTTGTGTTTTGGCTAAAGGGCTGAATAAGGGAAACAAAAAAAGGTCAAAGAGCTGATTTGTCAGGCAAGTCTCAAGAAATAGGTTAAGTTAGAATGGTAATTTGGAAAAAGAGTGGGAGATAAAAACTGCCTCCCTGGGAAGGGCAGAGAAGGGATTTGGAGCTGTACAAGTTGGAGAAGGTTGCTGAGAGCCAGTGTGGGTCCAGGGAGCATTCTTATCAATACCTATGGTCACTGCTCTGAAAATAAGAAAAGCTCCAGAGAAAGCGTGTCCTGGCTTGTGACCCAGAATCATATCACACAGCAACTGATAAGAGATAAAGCTCATTCTAATGGAGTCAGTGGTTGAAAAGAATGTGATATTTGAAATCTATGTTGGGCTTCTCTACCAAGTGCATCTGTGTTCTTGAGCAAGTTATTCATTCCCTCCAAACCTAGGGATGCACCAGAGGGACAACCAGATAGGTAAGACCCACAGGCTCTGTAAATCATCATTATTGGATGTTGCTATCATATTTGTCTTTACTTTTCTAAGTTGCTATAAGTTATCTTTCTGGCATTAAGAAAAACCTGATATACCCGGGGATTTAGCTCAGCGGTTCGGTAGCCTGCCTCGCAAGCGCAAGGACCGGAGTTTGATCCCCCGTACAAAACAAACAAACAAACAAACAAAAAAAACCTGATATGATGACTGGATTAAAGTAAAAACAAATTCATTTTCAAGTGTAATGTTGGATTTCAACCTTTAGTTTGAATAATGTTGAAGCCCTTAAAAGCTAGTCTTGAAAAAAAAAAGGCATAATATTACCAACTCTCTTGAGGTTAGACTAATTCTGGTTCGAATCATAATGTTCCCTATCTCTGTGGGGTTGAGAAACTACTTAACCTCACATTTATTTTTCTCAGGTATAAGTTGAAGTAATCCTATTATCTGGGCTGAGGTGGTTATGAAAATGTTTGGTTCACAATAAATACTACTTGAGTGATTCTTGAGTAAAATATCCTCTTGAATTTGTATCTTTAACCTATATATTGGAGTTTAGATATAATATTTGCTTTAATCTTTCTGCCTAATTTACCGCATGTATTGACTTTAATGATGGAGAAGAATTTGCTGTGATTATAGGAAGAATAACTTTACCTCATCCATTATCTTTGGATCATATGGCTTAGTCAAAGTGCTCATACTGATTTGGTCTATTTTTTTCCTTAGCTTCACTATTTTCAACATATAAGCATCACTAACTGTTCCAACTTCTGTGAAAGAGAAGTTTGCATGAGCTACAACTTTGTGAAGGAGGTACTTTTTAATAATCAAACACAGATTGGGGCATAAAGATACACATATAGACCTATGGAGTAGAACTGAGTGAAGAAACAGACTCTCATGTTCATAATTAGCTGATGTTCAGCAACAGAGCTGAGAAAACTCAGAGGTGGAAAATAGCCTTTTCAACACATGGTGCCAGGATGACTGTATATAT
>NW_022900949.1:26166592-26301512 GCF_012274545.1 Fukomys damarensis
ATATATATATATGTAAAAGAATGAGGTTGGATCCCAACCTTATCATATACAAACATTGGCAAAAAGTAGATAAAATACCAAATTATAATAAGCCTTACAAATCCTATTATGAACTCTTACAAGAAAACATAAGCATGACTTTGCATTAACCAATGATGTTTTACACATGACACCCAAGCATAAGCAACAAAAGAAATAGACAAATTTAATTATATCAAAATTAAAACTTTTGTGTTTCAGAGCATACCATGCTGAAAGTAAAAGAAAAAAACTGACACAAAGATTGGGAGAGAATATTTGAAAATCATATATCTGAGAATTTGAGAATCATATATCATATATGCACTGAGAATATATAAAGAATTCAACTCAATAACAAAACACAAAACACAATTTTTGAAAATAGAGCAAAGTATCTAGTAGACATAGCCAATAAACAGACTGGAAAAACGTACATTGATATTCACTAAGGAAATGTAAATCAGAGCAACAATGATTTTCTACTTCCTCCTCAAAAGAATAGCAGTGATAACAGACAAAGAAAATAATAAATGTTGGTGGCACCGGGCGTGGTGGTGCACACCTGTAATCCCAGCACTCGGGAGGCTAAGGCAGGAGGATTGCTGTGAGTTCGAGACCAGCCTGGGCTACATAGTGAGTTCCAGGTCAGTCTCAACTACATAGTGAGACCCTGTCTAAAAAAACAAAAACAAACAAACAAACAAACAAACAAAATATCGGTGAGAAGCTGGAACCCTAATACATTGCTTGTACGAATATAAAAACTGCAGCAACTTTGAAAAGCAGTCCTTAAAAGGTTAAAAATATATTTACCTAACAATACAGCCATTCCATTCCTACTTAAGATACTTAAAGAAAGGAAGACATATGCCTAAATTGAAAATCTGTACATAAACATTCATGACAGTGCTATCAGTAATAGCTTAAATGTGGACAACCTAAATGTCCAACTACTGATGAATAAGTAAACAAAATGTGCATATCCATATACTGGAATGTTACTTGGTAATAAAGAAGGATGGGTAGGAATACATATTAGAACAAGAATGAACTTTGAAAACATTATGCTAAATGGAAGAAACCAATCATAAAAGACACCCATCGTACTATTACATTGATATGAAATGTCTGTAACAGTCAAATCTATAGAGACAAAGATAAATTCATGATTATTTAGATCTTAAGGGATAAGGGACTACAGTAATACTCCAGTTCATTGCTGTCGGTGAACAATTCAGTTCCAGGACAGAAGCAATGGGCAGAATTTTCCATTACTTTGTTTTATTTTATTTTTGGTACTGGGGATCGAACTTGGGGCCTTGTGCTTATGAGGCAGGCAGTGGAACCATTGAGCTGCATCCCAGCCCTTACTGGCAGAATTTTGCTTCCATTCTCAAACTCCCCACTGGGAATCATTTCTACTCCAAGAGTCTAACGCGGCCCTTCCTTCCCAGAATCGTGAAATGAATTAAATTCGCGAATTGAGGTGCCACTCCGATGGAGCATGACTCCAAATTCATACGGGGTTTCTTTTGAGTTGACAAAATCTAAAATTATAAGGACAGTGACACAACTCTGTGAACATAATGTGAACCAAGGAGTGCGTTCAATGGGCAAATTATGTGATATGTTAACTACAGCTCATTAAAGCTATTCCACGGTAAGCAAACACAAACTACGAGGACAAGTCAGGCAATGTATCTAAAACATTTTTAAAAATTCAAATCCGAAGTAGTATTACTTTTGGAAAAAAGCCTCCAATATAATTTTTTCTGAAAAACATACAACAGGAAATTAAGAAAGAAAGAAATTTTCAGAGGAATGTTGACAGATCATAGAAACCTATTTTGAGTTTTTAAATAATTTGTCTCAGGCCTCCACTTTACTCTGTGCGTATGGTTATGGTCTACTCCACAGCTTTTCCACAGATTAGATTCACCAGAGATGTCTTCTTACAAGTTTTCCACATGATTTTGAAGTCCTGTTTGTATAAACGCGTTCTCCCTCTGAGACACTCATCTCTCCATTTGAAGGCATGCAGTGTGTCAGAGGTGAGACCCATTAGGACCACAAAGTCCTCTCTGGTTCATGGGAAGCAGCCACACTCAACTCTGATGCAGAAGGAAGAAGGGTTTTTCCAGGAAGGACAAGCTCGGTCTACGCACTTTTATCTCCCTGCCATTTTTAAAACCTTGTCTATTTTTAGCAAGCAAATACATAAGATTGAAGAAAGGTGGCCCAGATATGAGTGAATTAGTATAAATCCATCTTTTTGATTAAAAAAATCTTAGTAAAAAAAAAGCTCAGTGAAATAATTTTAGTAGAATGGCAATACATTATGGTTTCTATTTTGTGGCATTCATAATGAAAAGAAATGCAGGGAAATCGGCACTCAGAGGACAATAGGAGAAATGTATAACTGAGTTAGAGCATATGACTCAAGGAAAATATTAAAGCCAAAATAGTTATGTAGAATCTAGAATTGTATTTAATTCTTAAGCTAGGGAATACCATGATTCACATGCTTTGAAAAAGATTCAGGAGCTGCAGTGCCATCACCCAACACATTTTTGGAGGGAAAGAGTCATTGGAATGTGAATATTCTAAGACTAGGTTAGTTTAGTCCAACCCACATCACCAATATTCTGGACATACTAACTTACTTTATTCTCAATGAGGCAGAGTGTACATGTATACATGTTCTCTTGTGAGAGTCCACTCTTTTACTTCAACAAGTTAGAACTCTGTGAACAGAAACTAGTCTTTGCAGGAAGGGGTAAAAATTGGGGATTTTTAGTTTCTGGTCTGAGGAAGTTAAATCTTGGATCTCACCTCTAAATTCAGACTGAAGTGAACTGGGCATCGACCTAAATTTACCCCCTTGTCTTCTCTATATAGAATGACATCAGGGCCATGCCTACTTTTACTAGTCAGGGACTCACACCAGAAAAAATGCTTTGGATTACAGAGTTGGTTGTGTTGCATATTTCAGTATAGGGGTAGGTAGAATAATGGATCCTCGAAGATGTCCTTTTCACAATTTCCTACAAATGCACTTGTTTTACCTTACACAGCAAGAAAGACTTCACATGAGTGATCAAGTTAGCAATCTTACAAAAGGAAAATGGGCTTGATTGTTTCTGTAGGCTCTCAGTATAATTACAAGGATTCCTGGGGGGAGGGAGGGAGAGAGAGAGAGAAGGAGAGAGAGAGAGAGAGAGAGAGAGAGAGAGAGAGACAGAGAGAGAGAGAGAGATTTGAAGATGCTACATTGCCACTTTGAGAACAGTGAATGGGCTCAGGAAATAAGGAATGCAGGTGGTCTCTAGAAGCTGGAAAAACCAAGGAAATGCATTCTTCCCTTGACTCTCCAGAAGGAACAAGCTCTTCTGACGCCTGGATTTTAGTCCAGTGAGAGCTCTGTCTATAGAACTATAAGATGATGTATGATGTTTGAAGCCATCAAATTAATGGCAATGTGTTGAATCTTCCATAGGAAAATAACACAAATAATCTCAGTTACAAAGCCTGTTGTTCTATGCAGCAGATTTGGCATTAGAAGTGCATTCACTAAAGTGGAGGTGCTAGTCACCCAGGCAGCCTTTCTACTCTAGTTGTGCATATGGTCATGTACTTATACAAGCACATATACATGCTAACCTCTAAAGATTTCCATGTGAAGAGGCTTCAGATACCTCAGAAGTTGTATACTCATTTTAGTTGGGAGGAATTTATGAATTGCTTCTTAACTGGTGAGGAGCTGAAAATTTTAGAGTGAATTTTGATGCATAAGTAACAATTCCTCAGCTAACTCAGGTCATGGCATTCCCTGGTCTTTCTATTAAACACTAGGCTTTAAAACTGTCCAAGGAGGTGACACAGATACCAGCTTCTTGTGAGCATCAGGGTGGGAGTCTAGAGGAGCAGGGGCACAGTGTCGCTGGGTCGGGGTGGGGATATCTGGGAATCACCAAATGTCTCATTAGCCACAGTAGGAAAATGGTTGTCTGTCAGTCTGGAGTCCCCACATCTCCAAATAAATTGGATGAGAGCTCTTTGGGAGATAAAAAGGTAGAAAAATATTTTAAAAGAACTTTTTAATGGTTCCCATATATGCATGGTAAGTAGAGTTTACCACGGATTCCTTAGCTAGGAACAAAGGGAAGATTATAAGACGGAAGAATGCTTTACCCTCAATCCAAGGAGAGAATACCTTGTAGGAAGGATCCTCCCAATGAACAGAAAGAACTCACATCCCCTGGACCTGTCCGATGTGAGATACTTTGTGGCAAAAGTTGCCTAAAATACTGAGCCAAATTAGATGGCTCTTAATGGTGTTTTCACTTGATAGGGTGTCTTAGAGCTGATGGGATCTATAACATTTTTTCCCCCAAAGAGGCTAATTTAATTATCAGAATTTTGTCCTTGTGATATCTATTTATCTATCTATTCAAATTTTGCCTAAAGCATTCATTTTTTGGATCTAGGAAAAATTGTATGAACTTTAATTTATTTGAGAAGGACGTAATTTGATTCTTCTATTGCTCTATATTTAGACGATTCCTTGTGGATTGCCAGGAGAATATATGCTTCCCAATTAATGCAGGTCAACGGGACCTTCTTCTGAAGTCACCCATCACATAATGCCAACCACACTGTCCTTAAGTGTCACTTTCCACCTGACATTATGGGTTTGCTTCATTATACAGTAAAAGCAAAGAGAATTACTTGCAGAACCACAGAAAAAAATCTTTCTAAAAAAGCATGGGATATTATTTGCAAAAGTGCTGCAATTTTTCGGAAATAATTCATCTTTAACAAGAAAACAGCACTTCCTTCTTTTCTTTTCGCATTTCCAAGTGTTGAATGTGTATCCACAATTTTAGTCCATTTTACCTATGGCATGTCATTATTTGTGCTGAATGAATACCTAACAGTGATTTTCAGTAAAGAGACTTTTGCCATGTATTATCCTGCTATCCTTTTTCTTTTTTCAAATTATTCTCATAGTGACTCAAATCCTCTTTTCTGATCTCTTGAAAAATAACAAAAATATTATATTTAATATTTTACTTGGAAGCACTCCATTTTTTCTTCCTTTTGAGTAGAAGAGTACAATTGTGAAGTAAGCTTTGGGCTTTGGGTAGATCCTACATAGTGAACAATTGTGTCATACTTACATAATGGATGTCAAAAAACAGTCCTTTCTACTAAAGGCGGGTTGAGTGAGTATTATGTCACCATGGATTCATGGAATAAAAGAACATGATGAAGTGAGACAGTTTCCAAATGAACAGTTGGCTTAAAAATTTTCATTGCATTTTAATTTTATTTTTCATTTTTTGGTGTGTCCTAGAGTTGTTGTTACCCTGAACACAAACATTTAGTGAAAAAAACCACATGCCCCCCCCCCGCCCAAGAATATGTTATTATCTATTTCAAACATGTTGAAGGATGGGAGAAGGGGAGATACTTTTTTGGCCAAGGATGCTTAATTAATTGGAGATAAAGTCTATGAGGTGGCCTCCTTAAAATACACTGCTTGAGGACATTTATTCCCACACCTTTTTCTCTCTATCCCCCTTTATATTATTTCTCTTTATCCTCTCAGAGCCAGAAACGAATAAAGCATTTCCTCAATATAAACTCTCATAGGAGTAAAAATGCACACAAAGCTGTGCATTTTCAATAAAATGTCCTTGTGTAAAGTTTGGCTTTATCTTTGATTGCTTCCTTTATTCCAGAAGGTCTGACATAATAATGCTGAAGACGCCTGCCACTGCTTATGAGGTGAATGCTTACAAGGTACTAGGCATTTTGCTAGGTACTCTTGACACATTATCTCATATCTGACTGTGTCTCCTCAACAAGCTTATGTTGTAGGTACTACTACTGTCTGTGTGAGTCACTTTTTCATAGCTGGGACAAATCCTCCAAACTCACAATTTAAAAAAGGAGAGGTGTATTTAGCTCACAGTTTCCAGTGGTTCCAAGGCAGAAACAGCATGGTGGTGGTGCTTAGTGCTGGAGAAATGTTCACCTCACTGGCAGCCAGGAAGCAGAGAATGAACAGAGGAAACAGGGACAAGAATACATCCTTCCAGGTCACATCCCCAGTGACCCACCTCCTAAGCGCACATTCAGTAACCAAACTCACAAATGAATGAATTCACTGATGAGCATAGTGCTCCTATGATACAATCACTTAAAAAACACAAGAGATCACTGAGAGACATTTTAGATATAAAACACAACATTTTTCCTCTGGCCCCCAAAAGTCTCTTTTTAATCTATTATGCAGAAAGAATTGAATCCATTTGTAAGTCAACAAAATGTTAACAATTCCAGCACTGCTGAAAAGTCCAGGTCCTAATTCTTTTCTGAAACTCAAGGAAAACTCTTAGCTATGAGCCTCTGCAAAAATCAGAAAGTTAAATGCTTCTAATTTACAGAGGCATAGGTTAAACATTCTCATTTCAAAAGAGGGAAACAGGAGGATAGAAAAGAATCAGACCAAAGGAAGACTAAAACACAGCAAGTGAAATATTAAATCACAGAGCTTCATGTCCAGCACCCTGGGCAGGTGGTGGTGAGATATGAAATCCAAAGGTCTCGGGCAGCACCGCACCTATAACCTTGTTATTTGCAACCCATGAGGTCTCATCCTTAGGCTGGTTCCACTGTATTTCCAGCTTCATTCTCACAGTGCTCTCTTCGGGGGCACACTGGCTGGCCTCCCACGCTTTCCTCTGAAATCTGGGTGGAAGCCTCTATGACCCAGTAACTCCTGCATTCTGTTTGCCTACAGAACCAGCACCAAAGCTTGGATGTGGATGGCTCTGAGGTCTACCACCAGCTGAAGTAGTAGCAAGGCCCCTTGGATCATGACTGCCACAGCATCTCAGTGCCTGGATGATGAAGCACAGTGAAATGAACCCCAGGAAACCAATTCCCTTGGTGATCCTTCTTGAGCATGTGTTTCAGGTCTCTCTTCTCCAGTGAGTTTTATAGTTTTTCACCCTTGAGCCTGCAAAGTGTGAGATATTACTGATTTCTGAGATGTTGTCAAGCTATATTTCCTATTGATCTGATGTAATTTGTGTGTGTGTGTGTGTGTGTGTGTACCGGGGATTGAACTTGGGACCTTGTACTTGCGAGGCAGGCAGTGGAAGCACTGAGCTAAATCCCTAGTCCTCTGACCTGATGTAATGTACTTGGATTCTTTCCAAGGGTAATCTTTTTAGAAAACCATGCTTTCCTTTGCCTCAACTTTGCAGGGTCTTCCTTTCTGATGAAACTATAAACTTTCCACATCTAACATTTGCTCTTGAATTTCACTGTAAATCTGGCTAAAAGCAGCAGTAAACAGACCATAACCTGAATACTGAACTGCTTTGAACTTTCCCTTGCCAGATTATTTAGCTTACTGCTCTTATCTCAGTCTCCTACAAAATCTTAAGATATGAGCAAAATGAAGACAAATTTTCTGGTGCAATGTAAAACACAAGGCCTCTATGTAACTGCCATTGGAGTCCTTATTCCTGATTGAAACCTCCTGAGTCTGCCATTGCCTCTCTGTTCTCCTATTAGTATTCTTCTCTTCTGTACTCTGACTAGAATCTCCAATCAACCTTGACTTACAATATTTATAGCTTATCTACCTGGCATCTCCAAACCTTTCCAAACTCCTCCCACCAGCCAGTTCCACAGGCTTGAAAACCACATGGTCAAACGCAGGCACGTCACGACAAAAATACTGAACACCCACAATTTATAGGAGAAGTTTGCTTTGCCTCACAGTTTTAGCCCAAGTCTCCAAGGCAGAAACACATCACAGAGAGACACGTTGGAGGAAGGATGTTCAATACATGGCAGGCAGGAAGCACAGTAAAGAAGCTGGGGATAAGAATACACCTTCCAAGTCATGTCACCAGTGACCCGCCTCCAGCCAGCCCCACCTCCTAACAGCACATCCAGCTACTGATCTCATTAACGGTTCAGTCCAGAGATGAGTGAGTACAGTGCCTTGTGATCCAAGCACCTTCCAAGCACATGAGAAAACTGGGTAACACTTTATATATAAACCACAACACTGTTCCTGTTTTACATATTGAGAGACTGAGGGTCAGAGAAATTAGGTAATTTGCTCAGGTTTTACTGCCTTGTTGGGTCATAAATGAGATTTGATCCCAAAATGGATGGTTTTGAATATCTAGTCACAGGAGTTCTGCTCTCTTGTTTTCCCACTAAGGTATGAAGGCTATCAACTGTAAAATGTTGAGACTGGATAGACAAATAAGTACAGAGCAATGCATAGATTGAGGATATGCTTGGTTCACAGATTTTTTTTTACATAAAGTTTATTAATATTTTGAAGTAGTTACAAATACTTTTCAAGCAATACACTTCTCATAAAAATCTGGATTCTCGGCTATTTATTAAATAAGCAAACTCTCTGTCCTTGCTTGCCTGGATCCCATCACAGCAATAATTAACTGCAGCTAATGTCACCTTGCAGGGAGTTGAGTGCTCTCCTTTCTCTATTGTCCCTGTCCGGTAGCTTCACTCATGTAGGTTGTTTTCCTGATTCCTGTACATGTTTGAGTTTTGGCCCCAGGATTAGCTGATCCTCACTGAACTTTCAGTTTGAAATTCTGTGATTCTATAACCCTAATGCAAGCTTGATCTTTTTAGTAAACCAACTTCCCTATTACATAAACATGGCCTCTGTGCACAATGGCTGGGAATCTCTTCGGAAGTTTACATTATAAATTTATAGAACTAGACATATAATCCATCCGAAATTCCTTTTTGAGGAAATATAAGAGCTACAGTGTGCCAGTAGCTGCCAAGCACTTAGGAGCAGTTCACACAACAGTTATACTGTGTCTTCACAGCCACATTAAAGTGAAAACATTGCAAAAGACATTAGTGCACTGCCATGCATTTTTTTTTGGGGGGGGTAAGAAGAATATTTCTTTCTATATAGGCAGCAAGTGAATAACATGCAAAATACAAATAATGGAATTGGTTGTTTTCTAGCTGATTCTCTAATTAAGATGAGTGCCTCCCATTGGCTATAAAGAAGGCTGTTAGTGAATGTGCATGAGGGAAATGTAATAGGACTTGTTTGTTTCTTTATAATATTTTCTAAATCTGTAAAAAATCCCTTCTATTACTTCCTTGAATATTATGTTTTAGGCTGGCAAGCAAATTTCTATAACCATGCATTAGTTATATATCTATAAATTATTTATATATAATTACACAAATAATATATTGTGGTGGCTTAAGTAATGGTCAGGTGGAGTGGACATGTCCAGCTGAACTGAATCAGCATGGTTCTGGGTGTGGAAGGCCCACCTGAGGATTGTTGCCAATGGCATAAAAGGAGAACAGGAATGGAAGATTGCGCGCTGTTGATTTCCCAGGAGAACCTTCGTTGTGGCTGGTTTTCCTGACAGAACTCTCATCGTCCGAGGAACTCAGGTCCTTGCTGTTGCTGGGAATGGCTGCTGTTCTCTTGAGAGCGCCTGTTTTCACCTTGAGCATCGTTTCCTGGCTCCAGCACAAGTCCTTCAGCCTTGTGGCACAAATCCTTCACCCTACTAGTGCAGTTTTCCTGCTTCCACTATTGGCCTTTGGGGCTTCCTGGTGCAGATCCTTGATATGGACAAGCACGAGACATTGCTGTGAGGCCACCAGATGGATTCAGGCGGGACATTGCCTTGGGATCCAGGCCCTTGGCTGGATTCTTCAGGGCTCTGGCGTGTGGACAGATCTCTTGCACTCCTCTGCATTTGACTGGGTGAATATTATAAGATGCTCCTATAAATGTGTGTGTCCTGTGTCAAATCTATTCCCTTGAAAACCACTTACTACAACATACATGAATTATTTTTCCAATTAGATAAAATTATATACTAAAAATTGCAAGAGGCCAAAGCATGTGACACTGTGGTCTTGTTTCCATCACAAACAGAACCAACAGCTTGTTTTAATAATCAAATATGCTTCCTAAGGGTCTTGTTAAATTGTTGAATGTAAATTGCAATTGGAATTGACTATTAAAAATCTTGGTAGAGTAGGTTAAACATCTGTTCAATTTATTACAATTTTATTTGTACTTCAACTGTAACTGGGGCAATTAAGCCAATCAGAGCAAGCAAATCAAATCTAATTTACACTCTAATGGACTAAAAATGAATGGATAAACATTGCACCACTAGATCCAAATGATTAAATGTGTCTCTAAGGATATTTTTTTTCTATTTTAGTATGCAAAATCAGTGTTTATACTATAATTAACCATTTAAGAATCATGTAAACAAATTGAATATCTCTTTGTTTTTATTTTTTAAAATAAAATTGCTAACTACAATTCAAGAATGTAATGTTGGACTCCTCCCTAACTTAGACAATTCTGCTTATACAATCATTCACTTTATCCAATGTTTTGCTTTATTTGATTGTGGGTATTAAAATGGAACATATAGAAAGTATGTGTTAACATTTTTGTACTTCTTTCCCTAGCCATGGACTGAAATAAGGAAGATCAATAATGGCTTATGTATTGTGAATTAAAACTGGATTGATCATTGCAGAGGTCATACAATTTAGAAATGACAACTTTGCATTGCAGTAATATGGCATCCAGTACAGTATTTAGGTAGATCAGGACAAGGTCTATCTTATTAGGAGCCTAGTGTCACTAACACTGCCAGAGAGCTACAAACGTGAGGATACACCCCCAAAACACAGGTGGAGAATTGGAAATGGACAACGTTTCAGATAGAGATCTGGCCCACAGTTGCATCGATGTTCCAGGAGCTACTATCATTTTAGCTTAGCAAATACCAATCAAAATATCACTGCATGATGTGTAGTAGTTTGAAAATTGATTGAACAAATACTATGTAATAATGTAGCATGGAAAAGATTAGGCTCTCCTATATGCTACTTATTTGGCGAGCTAAAATTTCCCACAATTTCAGACAATAACTATAGGACCACTGTTCTACCCTGTCTAGGTTTTGGAAGCACACCTGTTAACACTCTCCACTTGGCCCTTCGGTGGACTCACTGGTAGCATTTGCATAATTTAATTGGGTACCAGAGGGTTTGGCAGAGGCCATCTAGTGCATCCTTTGGCTTCCAATATCTGATGAAAGGAACCTCAACAAGGTCTGTTTCCTCAAAGGAAAGACCTACCAATGGCCTTTGGCCATGTCCTCTTAGCACACACTGAGTCTAGTTTTTTTTCAGCCCAAGTCCAGCTATGTTCACCTTCACCAATGCTCTGTGCACGTACACTTTGGGCCCAGGAAAGCATTCTAGTTACCTTCACCACCTTCCTGCCACTTGATCTTTACCATAAACTTTCAGTAATCTGTAAATACAGCAACGGTAATTTATCAAGAAGCACCTGCCAACAGAATCACGTAATGGTTCCTGGACTTCAGAGAATATATTTCATTGTCTTGGTACATTCCTTTCCTTATCCTCATTTTCTTCCTTTGCCTCCTTCTCATTCTTCCTTTTGACTTTTAAATTCCTCAGATATTTTTGAGGTGCTACCAAGTGTTAGGCAAACCCTAAGATTGTCAGTAAGAAGCTCCTGTTCCCTGACTTCTTGCAGATGGTAGGGGAAAAAACCACCAATCAAATGCACCAATCATGTGAGAATGGAAGTCTGATAACAGTGACAAGCCAGGATGAGAAGAAAAAGCACAATGGAGGTTAGGGAAGGCTCTCACAAAGTCTCCCTTGGGCTGAGATGTAAAGGTGATGACAGGAAGAAAGAAGGCTCTGGGCAGAGAAGAGACATCTGTGAAGACTTCCTGTGCCTGGATGGTGTACAGTGATGGAGAAGGACCAGCAGACAGCCAGGCTGGGGAAGCCTGTGGGTCAGCCAATGAGTCTCAGCCAAAGAAGGAGGGGCTAGAAGTTATAGGGCATTGAATTGTGTTAAGGAAGCTCACTGTATTTTAATATTAAAAATGCTATAGAATTTTGAAAATTAAGCTGAAGCTAACGCCATTCTCTGTAGAGGGGAGGATGAGCTGGAGTAGAGCAAGAGCAGCTATAGTTTCATAAGCTGGGAGAGAGAGCTATAGAATCCAATTATGAGAAGATGGCTTGGATTAGGATGGTTGGGACAATCGAGAAAAATGGATGGACGGACAGATGGACCTGTGAGGCACAAACTTGTATGCATTCGTCTTGAGTAGGCTTCATTTCATGTACACTATGACTGCCATGTGCTTTTAACCTCATCCTTACAGAACAATAAATTGCTCAAACACAGGCTCCTCTTTTCTTCCTCTTTCTCTTTCTTCAGCTTTATCTTCCTTTCCTTTACACAGTAGAACTCAGTTCAGCTGAGGAAAAAATAACCTTTCAACTTGTGTTCTTCTTTTCAGTTGCATAGTCTATTTTTCTTTGCCATGAGTTGGAGGATCAGCTATGTAACAGTGAGAGGTGGAAGAATGAAGACTTGAAGAACGTTTGGAATACGGCCAAGGCATCTTTATCTTTATTGAGTCCTGATGAAGTCTGGCTCTTATAAATTTTGATTGAGTCCCATGATGTTTTCCAAGCAAATGGGACCACTTTGTAAAAAGTAAAAGCATCCTCTCACCATGTGCAAGAGGAGGAGGTGTGAATGGAGAGGAGCCACCAGCATTTTCAGAAAGCTACATGATGTAACAGCCCCACTACACTGCCTCATTTGTGCTGGAAATTTTTAAATAGAGAAATATAATCCTATCCCATTAGCATAGCAACAAGTATGTTCTCAGCATAATGAACTTGGTTCCAGGGTGGCATTCAGCTCCATTTTGCATGCCCTTCCGTCTCACCTTTTATTGCCAATGTCATTGAAGTCCTAATGGAAAGACAGCCTTTGAAAGAACCCTGCTGGTTTTTTGGCTGCCCGTTGGCAACAGAGGAGAATAGGACAGCAGGAATATATATTTGTAAAGTTCCATTTGCTTATCTGACTTAGGGACAACATTGTATCCTTTCAAACTCATCTCCCAGCCACTGTAATTAGGCTTTCTGGGACAGTCTTGTTACTGTCTTGACATCACACTAGCATTTTGATAAGCTTGGACAGTTAGCAGTTCATTGGTCTGGCAAGACATTGCTGCATAGCTGAAGAATTATCTGTATTGTGGTGGATGTCATTGGTTCCTACCAGGGGAATAGAAATGTTTTTACAGCCCTAGGCAAAGAAGTCATTCAGGAGCAGGCACCTAACATCAAAACTTTTGTCTTCAAACCTAGCAACAGATCTCCTCATGTTGAGTCATTTAGTCACAGGCCATAAATGAACACAGACTTCTTTCACTGATGGGCAAGCAAGACAAAAGATAACCAAGGAAAGGAAGCTGACAAATGCAGGTACCTTGACAAGAGTGGGGAGAAGAAAAGACAAGCTGGAGTCTTGAATTGAAAGCTTCCTGAGATCAAAATTCAGATTTTCAATATGTCTCATCTATTGAACATGATGGTGCATATGGTCATGTTGGTATTATGCTAAGTAGGACCCCATCCCTCAGCCCCAGCTGTGTATTAGAGACTTTGCAGTGAGATCCAAAGCCTTAATCATGTACTGAGGATAATTCCATAATGGAGGCATCGTGAATTCAACAATTCATGAACAACTGCATTCCTCCATGTCTGTAGGAGCCTTTTAATTCAGGCAGAACAAGCCTACGAACAGGACTTCTCACCCTGATGGAAATGTTCTACCCTCCAACAATAAAGATGGGAGATGTAGCCAGTACCATTCGGACTGATTCAAAAATTTGAATGAATTAATTTACACATGGGTAGTGGCTATTATATTGGACAGAACCATTGAGAACTGGGGCTACCTACTGCAGATATTCATGTAGCATCACATTCTAAGAGAAAAGTACAACAACCTCCTATTCTGACATTACAGAAATATTCTTCGGTCATTAACTTAACCTTCTGGAATGAACTTCAAACTCTCAAGTAGCAGAAAATGTCATCTGAGGGAAAGAACAATGCCTCAGGCCCCGGGGCTAAAGACATACCCACTGCCCTTTAGGCCTCCATGCCAATAATGTAGCATCACATTCTAAGAGAAAAGTACAACAACCTCCTATTCTGACATTACAGAAATATTCTTCGGTCATTAACTTAACCTTCTGGAATGAACTTCAAACTCTCAAGTAGCAGAAAATGTCATCTGAGGGAAAGAACAATGCCTCAGGCCCCGGGGCTAAAGACATACCCACTGCCCTTTAGGCCTCCATGCCAATATAATATATATATATTCCAACCAATGCAAATATTTCAAGGTATAAGGAGAAAGAGCAACTTCTGGTTTTGAGTTGCAACTGGGATGTGCCCAGTATAGAACCTCTAGGTCAAAGATGCTTACTAAATAGGTTCATTGTTATGTTTTAAAAGGGGAAGTCCAAATTTTCCTGAATGATGACCATTTTTACTATAGGATATGATTTACCAAGGGCAGGGGAAAAGGGAGTACTTTTCCCTTTTAATTGCGATTGTTTTGATGGCTTTAACAATGCCTTCGCTCATTCAAAGACCCTTTATTTGAGCTATAAACAGATTATGTTCTCCAGAAAACTTTTTACTGCCCTCAGTGTGGGCTCACTGAAGCATTAATGAACAGGACAGTGGATATTTGGGGGCAGCTTTCGCCCCCTGGCACTGGGGTCCGTCAGAATACGTGGCATGTAGGCAAATGGGGGCGGCAGCGTTTGGCCCAGTGATTTCGCTGCAGCTGCTGGAACAGAAATGCCAGCGCAAAGCTGAACCACTAATTGGAAGTGGAATAAACTAAAGAAATCTTGGTTCAAATGGCAGCTATATTTTTCAAAGAGAAGATTTCAGTTGAAATGCCAAAGGAGACAGTTAGCCAAAACATTTGTCTATGGAAATTTCTCTTCTCAATCTTATTCAGATTTACAGCTGGGTGTTAAGTGAAGCATTTCTTGGGAACACATGTCACGGATAAACCAAGATGTTTATTTTCCTCAATAGCAGATCTGATGAACTCACAACAAATAGTTCAATTACCATGATTACTAATAGGCTGATTAATTCAGGCTACAATAAATGAATCAGGGTTTGTGGGAACAGAGCTGCGGGAAGCCTGCATCAACAGAGTTAAGAGTGTTAGGGAGGCCAAGCAGCTGCAGCAGGTTCTCAGTTCGCGGAGCATTGGGGCGAGAAGCAGTCAGATGAAAACGTGCATCACTGCTATTTACTGAATCCTCTGTGCAGGAGATTATTCCGCGGCTCTTATATAAGTATTCACAGGGTCAAATTCTATACTCCTTGAATTTTGTGTCAGTAAAGTGCTTGCTCCTCCTGGCGAGCTGGTTGCATTCCTTACACCAGCAGTAGAAGCCTCACATCCTGTTTTTGTGAGCACCCCTTAGTGCTGGGTTCCTGAGCTAAATAATTTAGAATTTAGCACCACTAAGCTAAATACCCCGTCCTACATTTTTTTTTTTTTTTTAACAGTTCGCTCTCAATCTTTCCTCTTGTTTCCTTTTTCTTCACTGTGCTGGGGATGGAGCCCGGAGCCTTGCAGGTAGCAGGCAAGGGCTCCACTATGCAGCTACATCCCCACACAGTTTCTTTCCAAATGTAAGATTTACATCACTGAAGTATACACATCTTAAACGTACAGTGCAGTGGGTTTTGTCAGATTCACATAGTCAGGTAACCTTCACTCCTATTGAGACATGAAATATTTTCCTTGCTCAAGACATTTCCTTCGGGCCCTTCCATGTTAACTGCTGCTCCCCCAGAAGCAACACTTTCCTGGATTATTTCACTATAAATCCCTCTGCCTGTTTTAGAACGTCATAGAATCTATGTTATGTGCTCTCTTGTGTCTGACTTTTTGCTCAGCATACATCTTGAGACTCCTTCGTGTTGCTGGAAACGTAAGTGGTCTTTTTTTTTTTTTAATGTTAAGCTGTGTCTATTGTATGATGATATCACAAGTGGTTATTCATGTTAGGGACATTGTTACACCTTTTGCCCATTATGTATAAAAGTGCTACAGATGTCCTTGCACAAGCCTTCTTGTAGTTGTGTTTTTATAAATATTATTGTAGTTGTGGATGAAGAATACATTAGGAGATTCATACTGTAAAGTACTTGTGCCATTTTATATTTCCACGTAAAGTATGAGTGTTCCTCACCAAGACTGAATGTTACTAGAGTTTTACAACTGAACACAGAAGTCACACTTGTATTATTGAGAGCAAAATAGCTGCTTATATTTTTTAAGCAAACTCCTGATTGTGCATACTTTCAGTTTAGGAAGTTATTTTAGATTGTATAGAGATTTCCCACATATCCCCATCCAGTTCGTCCTGTTATTGCTATCATATTTTAAGATGGTACATTGGTTACAATGAATGAACCAATATTGACACATTATCATTAAATTAATGATAATGCCTTATTCAGACTTCCTTAGTTTCCCACAATGTCCATTTCATGTTCCAGGGTTCCACCCACAGTGGTATATTGTATTTTTTAGTCGTATTTCCTTAGGGTTCTCCTGACTGTTGTAGTTTCTGATTTTGCTTGTATTTGATGATCTTGTCTTTTTTCAGAAGCATTGGTATTTTGTAGAAATTTCTCCATTTGGGTGTTGGGATTTGTTCAACATTTTTCTCAGTTTAGCTGGGCTAATACGTTTTTGAGAAAATGACCACAGCAGGCAGTTGTCAAGCTGTCATCACTTACTAGTTCTAGAAGTTTCTGTTTGCATTGTTTTATGGTGCAAGGGTTTGAACACAGGGCTGTGTGCCTATTAAGCACCTGATCTACCACTGAACAACACTCCCGGATTATCCAGGGACCTTTGATGTTGTTTTGGATTTTCTGGATATTCTATATAAATAATTATATCATCTGTGAACAAGGATAGTTTTTTTATTTTCCTTCTGATTTTGTATATTTTTATTTGTTTCTTGTCTTATTGTTTAGGTAGGAATTCTATTACAATATAGAACAGCAGTGGTGAGAGGGCCCATCCTGGTGTTATCCCTGATTTTGGTGTGAAGGCATCTAATTTCTCACCATTAAATTTGATGTTTGCAGATTTTTGTAGCTGTTCTCTACCGAGTGAAGAAAGTTCCTCTGTGTTCTGAGATTCTGAGAGTTTTTATTATGAATGTTTGTTGGATTTTGTCAGATGCTTTTTTCATTGTCAATTAATATGATCATCTGCTTTTTCTTCCTTAGAAAGTTGATGTGATATATTGATTGATTTGCACTGTTGAACCTGGCATATCTAGAATAAGTCATATTTGGTTATGGTATACAATTCTTTCTTTCTTTTTTTTGGTCCTGGGGATCAAACTTGGATCCTTGCACTTGCAAGGCAGGCAGAACCACTAAACTAAATCCCTGGCCCACAACTTTTTTAATACATCATTGGGTTCGAATATTTTTCAAGGATTTTCCTATTTATGCATATGTTATACAAGGCATTGGCTTGTAGATTTTCTTTCTTGTAATACTTTTATCTGATGTTTGTATCATGGTAATAATAACTTTATATAGTGAGGTTGTCTTCTATTTTCTGGAAGTGATTGTGAAGAACTGGTTTAAATTTATCAATGACTGTGAGTAGAATTCACTTGTGAATCCATCAGGGCATAATGTTTTCTTTTGGGAAGGTTATTAATTAATGATTCACTTTCATAATAGCATTAGAGGATTTAGATGATCTCTCCTGGTGTGTTTTGGTAGCCTGCGTCTCTCAAGGAATTTTTCCATTTTATCTAAAATATCTGTTATGGCATTTGTTTAGATGTTCCCAAAGCCTCATGTGGTCACGAGTGGGGCTTCTTCAGAGGTGGCTGTGTATGTGTATGTCTGGTCTACGTGTTTGGCTCATGGTGCAATGCTAGGCTCAGGGGCACTAGGATTAAGGGTGTGAGTGCTTCCTGCCCTAAGCATTCTGGATAGGATAAGAGGGGCAGAGAGACACTGCTAAGGTCCCTTGTTGCCTTTGCTACCTTCTGGACACCACGAGCTGTTCTCTGTGTTGCCCCTCTGACAAGCTAGCCTTTCTTGGAACCAGATAATTATGGACTGAAACTTCTACAAACCATGAGCTAAATAAATCTTTCCCTGATTTATTTTACTTAACATTATAGTCTCAGGATGTATCCATTTCCCTGTCTCAGGTTCATCCTTCCTTATGGCAGATTAGTACTCTATTGTGTACACTTTCGTTATCCATTCATCTGTTATGGATATATAGGTTACTTTTAAGATTTAGCTACTATGAATTGTGCTGCCAGAAACACAGGTATTCATGTATCACTGTTAATGTGATGCCTTTATCTGTTTTCGGAAAATATCCAGAAGGGGAATAGCTGGGTCAAATGGAATTTTATTCCAGTTTTTTGAGGAATCTCCATACTGACATTCATAGTAATTGTACATTCTCACTGACAATATTCTTTTTTCTCTTCAGCCTCACCAGCATGTATAATTTGGTTTCTTGAGGATGACCATTCTTTCTGGGTAAGGTAGAATCTCAATGTTGTTTTAATTTGCATTTCTCTAATGACCAGAATTGTCATTCATTTCATGTATTTATTGGCCATTTCAACTGTGAAACATTTATTCATTTCACTTGGCCATTCTTGATGGGATACTTTACTTTGGGTTTTAAAAATTTCTTTATGTATTCTATAAATTAGTTCTCTGTCTGATAAATAGCTGGCAATTTTTTTTCCCAGTCTGTGGGTTGTCTTTTCAGCCTTTTGGCTGTTACTTTTGTTGTGTGATCCTTGACAAAGAGGTGAAGAACATATAGAAGAAAGATAGCCTCTTTAATAAAGTGTTGGAAAAACTGGCTATCCCTGTGCAGAAAATTGAATATAGACCCATACCTCTCATCATGTACTAAACTTAAATAAAAATGGATCAAAGAAATAAATGGTAAAATAAAAGGAACCTGCTAAAAGACAAAATAGGTAAAATTCTTGAAGTCATAGCATGGGCAAAGATTTTTCTGACAGAATCCAGTTGCACCGGAAACAGTACTGAGAATCAACAAATGTAATAATATCAAGTTAAAACCTTTCTCCACTTAAATATCTTCAAATAATTTTGAAATTCCTTCTTTGGCTTATATGTTCTTTTGGACTATGTTCCTTAAATTCCAGATATTTGAGGATGTTCAAATAACAAAGGTACCTTTGTTATTGATTTCCAGTTTTTAATTTCCTTGTGAACTGTAAACTTTGTTTCTATGACATCTATATTTTAGATTTCTTAAGGTGTGTTCCATGGTCTAAGACTTTGTCCATCTTGAGGAACATTACATGGGGACTTGAGAAAAATGGGCAGCTGTTTTTGGAATATCCTATAATACTCAATTAATTAGTTCAACTTGATTGAGAATGCTGTTAAGGTCAAATATATCTTCAGTGGTTTTCTTCCCACTTGATCTGTCAGTTATTGACAGGGAATGTCAAAGTCTTAAACTGTAATGTAAATATCTATCTATCTATCTATCTATCTTCTTTCAGTTTAATTAGTTGTTCCACTTATTTTGATACTCATTAAGCACATATATGTTTAAGGTTGTTATGCCTATATATTCAATTAGTTACTACAATTGCCTCTGTATTAAATATATGCCTATATATTTAATATAATTACCACAATTTTCCTATTATTGTTACTTTTATTTTTTATGGTATATAGCTATAATACCTAACAATTACATTCACTTTGGGGTATTGGTGTGTGTGTGTGTGTGTATATATATATATATATATACACACACACACGTAATATCTTAATCATTGTTTATCCTTTTTCCCTACACCTTCCTTTGATCTCCTTCCCATCTCCAAAATATCTACCTCTCTGTTTCCTACTGTCTCTCTATTATTTTATTCTTTATTCACTCTTTCAGTTTCTCATGTAAGAGAAACCAGGTTATATTTATCCTTCTGGGGCCGATTTATTTTACTTAATATTGTAGCCTCAAGAACCATTCATTTTCCTAAAAATGACTGGAACCCATCCTACTCCACTGTGTATATATACCACATTTTCTTTCTCCCTCCCTTCCTTTCTTCCGCCCTCCCTCCCCCCCTTGGTTTACAGAGGTGCTTAAATACTTTATTGCTGCCACACAGGCCATTCCATGGCTCTGGGCCCATTGCTGAGCCTTCGGCCAGGCCTGCAGGGGCGTGGTGTCCTTCCATGTCCACTTCAAGAACACTAGCATCACTCAGAGGGTGATGAGCAGGATGCCCTAGGCTGGGCAGCAGACCAAGGAACCCTTGTGGTCCATGGCTCTCAGAGGCTGGGAAATTCACAGTCAGGACAGAGTTCCTCCCCCTGGGCCCTCACACTTATCTGTGTGTGGCCTGGCATTGTCATAGCTCATCCTTGTGCCTCACCTCTCTGCCTGAGGCAGGCTCCTGTCCCCCGGGCCCTGGGTGGGCTGCTGGGGGGAGGGGAGCCCCACCTCCTCTGGGCTGAACAGCAGCGTCACCAGATCTGCCTGCACCACCTTTTCTTTACCCATTCATCTGTTGACATTAATGGCTTTTGTTATCTAAGCTATTTTCAGAGCTTAGCTATTGTGAGCTGTGCTTCCATAAACATAAGTATTAATGTGTCATTATAGTTTGATGTATTTAACTCCTTTGGGAAAAGAGGAGAGGTATAGCTGGGTCAAATGGAATTTCTATTTTTAGCTTTTTGAGGAATCTCTATACTGATTTCCACAGTGGTTGTACAGGTTTACATTCCCACCAAAAATAAGGAAGAGTTTCTTGCCCCTCACAACTTCACCAGCATTTGTTTTTTTGTTTTTGTTATTTGTGTGTGTGTTTAATGATTTCTTTTTTGTTATTGTTAGTAAAGATATATTCTTTTCTGCCCTTTAGTTTCAATTTGTCATTTTGTTTAAAGAAAGTTTCTTAAAAATAACAGAGTTGTGTCTTGTGCTTAATTTTTAAACCTCTGGCATTCTGTGTGTGTATTTACACTTGTGAATATTACTCATACTTAGAGTGATTACTGATATATCTGAATTAATAGTAACAATGCTTATAACTGCTTTATATTCATATTCATTGCCAGAGGTTTCTTTGCCTGCTTTATCTGGTTTTAAATGAGCATTTCTATGATCTAATTTTATCTCTTCTCATAGTATTTAAATTATACTTCTTTTAAAAATGTTCTAATGGTTTTCCTAGCATTTACAATGCCCATATTTACTAATGAAAGTTCCCTTTCAAATGACACTATTCTGCCTCGGATATAGGAGCCTTATAATAAAGCACTTGAATTTCTGTCTTTTGTTTCTTCTGATGTTGCTGTCATTCAGTTTGCTCGCATGGTTTCCGATAATAATCGGAAATCTCATCTTGTTCTTTGGCAAGTGAGGTATATTCAGGTTCCAGCTTCCTTAACTTTTAAATCATTGAAAAATCACATTTTATTAATTCATGTTTGCTGGACACAATGATTACATTCCTCCTGGGGACTGGATGCATGTACATAACACTGTAGCTTCTTTCAAGAATTCACTTTTGTTTTTGCTCTCTCGAAATTATAAAATAATATGGTTAGTGCCTTTTTGTTTTTAAAAAAATTTTTGAATCTATAATTTGTTGTCCACAATTAATTTTGGAATGTTGTCCGTTATTATTTCCTTGATCGTTTGTTTTGCTCTTCTCCTTCTGTTATTCCGTTGATGCATAAGCTGTGTATAAACTTCGTGTAGTCCTTGAGTGCCGTGTTCTGGTCTTCATTCTTCTTCTCCCCTTTTCATTTCAGGTTTGGAATTTCTATTGGCCTACCTCCAAGCTCAGTAGCTCTCTCCTTCGTATCTATCGGAGATCCTATCGAAGGCACTCTTTATTGAAGTAGCTCTTTTAATTAATTAATGTTATTGGTACATTTAAGGTATACGACCCAACGACATTCATCACTGGGAGTTTGCGCCTTCACATAATCCATCTTGGTTCTTATCTTTCCCCATCCCCTGCCCTCCCCTCAACCCCTCCACCCTCCCTACCTAAAGAGACTCGCCATTTTTTCTTCTTCTCATATTAATCCCATTCCCTCTTTTTTTCCCCTCCTCTCCCCTTTCCCCTTCCCCTTTCACCTTTTCTTTCTATTCCGCATTATCCATTATCCCCTTTAGTTCTTATTTACACTTTCAGTTTCTCACACGGCTTTTTATTTCTTGCATGTCCTTTGGCTTCTTTCTTAGAATGCCCATCTCTATGTTTATATTACCAATCAGCTTTTGCTTTTGCCGAAACTTTCTGTTAGAGTCTTTAATGTATTAATACTAGTTATTTTAAATTCCCTGTGTAATAAACCCCCAATTTTTGTCATATCTGAATTTGATGCTTCCTTTTGCTCTCCAGGCTGTTTTTCATATTTTAAAAGTGTCTTAATTTTTAATTTAAGTGGGATATGTTGTATTGTATATTAGGAACCAAGGTAAGTCTTTAATATCAGATATATGTTCGTCTGGATGGAACTGAGCTTTGTTCTAAATTTTCTGCATCTATATGCACCAGATGTTACAAATTTTTTCCCTTTTGGACTAAGTATTCTTCTACAGAGAGAGTCTGAATCTTTCAGTGCTCTCTGCTGCAATCTACTATTGTTTTTAAAAATTTCAGTTTTTAAAATTCAATTTTAGTAGTACAATGTTTGTAGTATGTAATGATCACATAGCTCATTGGGAATTGCCCATATTAGTGTTGCTAAGAATGAGGGAGAAGAATTATTCCATGATCTTCCAACAAAACCTTAGTCTTTCAGTAAAGCAGTGTCTCTGGTCTAAGACTTTTACAAATGGTTCTTTTGGCATCATTAACTTTCTGTAGCTGCCGTAACAAAGAGCAAACGATTAGGTAGCTAGAAGTCCAAGATCAAGGTGCCAGTGGGGTTAATTTTCTGGGAAGCATGTCTTCTTGACTTATGGGATGTCTGTCATTGTGTTTGTCTGTGTCCTAACCCTCCCCTCAAACCTCTTCATTTTTTGGTAAGGATACCAGCTATGAGTTAGGGCCCATTCTAATTATCTCTTTTTAAATTAGTTACTCATTCAAAGACTTTATCCTTAAATATAGGTACATTCTGAGGTACTAAGGCTTAGGACCGCAATAGAAGGATTTTGGGCAGATGGATCGCTCTTGTCTTCCCTTCAGTGTGGCTGAAGAGTGACAGGGCACTGAAATGAGAGAAATGCCCTTCCCCTTGGATCTTACAATGGGTTCTAGGAATTCTTTTTATCCACATTCCAGGGGTTACTTTTCCTTTCTCACCTTCACAACCATCAAAGGCTCTTTCTTGGACTTCACCTCTGGTGGGGTTCTTGAAAGGAAAGCCTAGGAAAATGTAGGGTCCTTGCAAGACTGTGAACCTAAGAATGTTGTATTGTCATGTGAGCCCACATGTAGCAAAGTCATCAAAATCATCATTTATGTACTACTGGTTTATAATTTCAATAGTTTCTACTTCAAATGAACAGATCTGAATCTCTAGATATCTCTTTCTCCAGATTTCAAAGTCTCAGTTTGCCCCGAAAACTTGTTTCCTAATGGAACTGAGAGATGTGACAATTTTCAATTTGTCCAACTTCTTGTAAGAGGTGAATTTTAGTTTTATGGTTTAACTGGGTGCAAACATATTTGATCAAGCCTTATTCTCTGTATTTCTGGGGGTACTTTTGAATAAAATTAAGATTTAAATAATCAGGTCACATAAAGCAGATGACCCTTGATAAGTTCAGTGAACCTCTTCCAATCAGCTGAATGGTTCAATAAAATTTTTTTAAAAATCAACCCTTACCTAGTTATGAAAATTCGTCCTGTTTGATTCTATTAAAACTGGGAAACAGGGCTTTTCCTGCCTTCCCTTTTTAACTGAGACAACAGCTCTCCGTGGGTCACCAGCCTGCTGGCCTTAAGAGTGGAACCAATCTTCAGTTCTCTTTGGTCCCCAGTTTGCCAATTCACCTAGTAGATCTTGGAGCTTCTCAGCCTTCATGATCTTATATGCCAATGCTTCACATTTAGCCCCCCACCTCACACACACACACACACACACACACACACACACACACACACACACTGGATATTGGTTCTATTTCTCTGGAGAACCTTAGCTAACATAGGACTGATGGTGTCTATGTTCACTACATATTGGAGCTGAAATTGGAAATCTCAACTATATTTCTAAATTATTCTGCTTATTGAGACTTGTAAATAAAAGTCTGCCCCAAAGACAGGCATGTATCTCTCTTCACCCTCTGACAACAGAAACATTTCTTTAATTCTTTTCTCTACCTTTTTCTTTCTTTGTGAATTTGGAGCTATAATATTAATTTGTGAGGTCTGTCAAATATTATTATTAACATTGAATTAAGTTTAGTCATGATTATTTGGGCTTAACTCTATATTTTATAGTTTACACTCTTCATCTTAATTCTTTTTTACTATAGCATATAGGTTTTTATACAGGTTGATGTCTTATACAGCTGAAATTTATTTGACTACATATGTCAGGAAGAACTTAGGCTTAGCACAACTTTTGAGTCCTTGGACAGCTAAGAATATCTTTATTGACTTCACACAAAATCAATAATTGATTTGGGCATAAAACTATTGTTCTGTCTCCTCTAAGATCTCTGTAGACTTTGTCCTAGTGACTTTTGCTATTTAGTGTGCAGCAGAGTTTGAGGTCCCCTAAGACTTTTATTCCTTGGTTGTTAACTTCTTTTTTTCTGCCTGGATGTTTCCATCATGTCTTATCCTTGAATGAAAAATGATATTTAGGTATGTCTAGATATTGTCTTCTGCTCACTATTAATTTTGTCCGTAATACTTGACCTTTTCTAATTTTAATATTTAAGTGTTTTGTCCAGTCATAAATTCTTTTTATTATGAAATACTTAAAACATATAGAAGAGAATCATAAAATTTTAATAAATCATAATATTTTGTCACATATGCCTCAAGTAATTTTATAAGTAGTCGTTTACAGGAATACTTGAATTTTCTTGTCATTTCTCCTTTTAAATGCAAATGTGAACATTATTATATTCCTGTCGATCTTATATATTTCTTTATCTTATATATAGATGCATTCAAGATATGTAAGTCATTATCTTACATGTTTTAACTTTAACTTTATATGGAATCATATTGTATATGTTTCTGAGTCTTACTTTTTCCAGTCTCAATTATGTTTTGGGACTTTTCTATGTCACTTTTTACGTAAGTTTCTCTGGAATTTGCACCATAAGTGGAATACTTTGTAATAGTCATGACTTCTTTCAGTAATAATATCGGTGGAGATGAATCTTATTCATGTTATTGTATGCTGTATGCACTGTACTATTTTAAACAATTTTTAACTTTTTTTTACTAGCACATATTTGTCATATATATTGATCACATTCATCATAGGGAACTTGTATTATATATATGATATATTTTAAAATTTTTATTGGTACATTTTAAATATATATAATAACATTTATCATAGGGAATTTGTACCTGTACATGATATATCTTGCTTCTTCTTTTTGGTCCCGTTCCCCTTTCCTCTTTTCTCCTTTTCTTCCCCTACCCTCCATATTTATAAAAGCTTTGTTTTATTTCCTTCTATTCCCTTTTTTCTTGTTCTTTCATCCTTTCTCCCTCCTCCTCCTTTCCCCTTGCTTTTTGAACATTTTCTCCCCATTTCCCAATATCTGTTGTACATTTTTATCCTTATTTACACTTTTGATTTCTCACACCAGAGAATGCAGTATTTAATAAATCCCAAAGGGTATAATAGTGGGTTATAATGACCCATTCCATACTTTTCTACTATAAATTTTTACTTTAGCATAATAGCAGCTAGATGTGCATCTCAGTAGCTGCACCTGGGGATACAGGAAGCAATCTTTGTGTTTACCCCCTTGGTATGATGAACAGCAAAGTTTGTGCGCATGTGCAAAAGTACCAAGCTGGGATTTTTACCCACATAGTGCTCCATCTAACAGGTTCTGAATTTGTTTACATGCGCATCACAGAGGTAATATAAATCCATACCACTCTTCTCTTATATAAACGTGTATTCAACAATATTCTGCATACAAGAAACACATTTAACTCAGAAAGAAATTTATAGACTGAAAATCAAAGCATGGGAAAGAATACTCCATGCCACAGGAACCTGGAAAAAAGCAGAGGTACCTATCTTATTTAAAGACAATGTGAATTTCATGCCAAAACTGATCAGAAGAAACAATAGATATATCAATTAGACAAAAAATCAACAAAGAAATCTCAAAGTAAAAATAAGTAAAGGGTCCACCCAAAAAAGAACTACCAGTCAACCTCCTTAATGAACATAGATGCAAATATACTAAATAAGGTACTGATAAGAAAAATCATCAAGATTATACATCTTGACTCACTAGAATTCATTGCAAGAATGCAAGGATAGTTCAACATATACAAATCAACAAATGTAATAAACCACACTAACAGAACCAAGGAGAAAGACCACATGATCATCTCAATTGACACAGAAAAAGCATTTGACAATGTCCAACATCCATTTGTGATTTTAAAAAAAATAAATAAAGTTGGAATAGAAGGACTTTATTTCAATCTGGTGAAAGCCATCTATGCCAAACCTACAGCCAACATCCTACTAACTGGTCAAAAAACTGAAACTTTTCACTCTAACAGGAAAAAGACAAAGATGTCCACTATTACCACTTCTGTTCAATATATTTCTGAAAATATTAGCTAACACAATTAGACCAGAGAAAGAAAAAAAAGGAATATGGATATAAAAAGTAGAAGCTTAAGTCTACTAAATATTTAACCTGTAAAGACTCAATTAACCTCTCAAATGAACTATGATATAGTTCACATTTTATAATGAGAAACAATTTTATTTTTTTCCTCATTGAGTTTATTGGTACATTTTAGGTATACAGAACAGTTACATTCATCATTGGGATCTTGTATCTTTACATGACAGTCTTGGTTCTCATTTTTCCCCTTATCCCTACCCTCCCTTCACCCCCTCTACCCTTCCCTTTTTACAAATACTTTATTTCCATTTTTTCATTTTCTCATATTTTTTTCTTTCCCCTTATTTCCTTTCCCCTACTCTTCCCAGTTCCCCTACACCTTTAGCCCTTTTCTTCCTATTTCACATTGTCAAATACATCTTTAGGATCTTATGTACCATCATAGTTTTTCACACCAGAGAAACTATTCGGCATTTATACATGTGTGACATATTTATTTCACCTAGCAGTATATCCTCAATATGCTCCATTTTCCTATGAATGACTCTAATTAATAAGAAACAATTTTAAATGAGTTGTTTGTGTTACAGAAGTGCTCACAGTCACACAGCTGTGAGTGACAGGATACAAGTAATTTTATTTGTCTGCACATTTAACCTCTAAGATATATTGAGCAAAAGCTTTTCTACTTCTTGATTCCGTCTGTAGTAGTTAACTTTTCTAAAACTTAAGTTTTCATATAAGTTTTTCATTATTTCTTATTATGTTTATTATTTCCGCAGCACATCTATTTGTACATTTCCATTATTTTTATTGTGTCTTTTCTCTGCTTTAAATAGATTGCTCTTCTTTGGACTAATTATAATAATTGGTTTTTTAAGTATCCTTGTATGGTAATTCTAGTGTCAGTATTATTACTTGGTTCGTGCCTATTTATTAATATTCCTTATTATTATAGACCATAGTTTCTTAACTTATTTTCATGTTTGATAACTTTAAATGGATGTTAAACAGTAAGATTTTTATTTGGTTAGATGCTGATAATTTTGGATTCTTATAAATATTTTGAACGTGGATCTGGGATACAGCTAAGTAATTTGGATATAGCTTTCTCCTGTTGGGTCACACTTTAAAGATTCCTCAGGAGGTACCATGGCAATGAATATATTCAAGGGCTAATTTCCCGTTACTCTTTGTGTAGCACTTTCCTGTCTGGTACTCTGTCCTGCAAACTCTAGCTGCCTCTGTTTCCTTTGGTTCTCAATCCTGTCTCCTCTTATCAAGTCTGATGGGTGACACCCAAATTTCCATTCCTGTGGCAGTGCCTGAAAGCTCTCATAGTGTAAACTGGAGCAATCACAGGGCTTTCTCTGTTTCCAATTGCTCAGGGTTCTCCATCCTCACTGCCAGACTAACATTCAGGGTCTTAACAACCACTGCTTTGACAATTGTTTTGTCTTTATCTATGAGGTGGTAGAACTGGGTACTATGTTGCTGACTTTGGATTGAAATAGAAGTTGTTCTTGTTTAAAGAAAATTGAAATTTTTTTTCTTGTTGACTTTTGAAACCCCTTTGTATATTCTGGCTATACTTCTTTTGCCAAAAATGCAATTCGCAAGTATTTTCTCCTACGTGTGAGTTGTCTTTTCACTCTTTTATCTCTGAGAGGATTTTCTGTATTTTAATAAATGCCAAATTTGTGTTTAGTAGTATATGCAAAACTCCTTCGCAACTCCAATGTTATAAAGATTTTCTATGAATTTCTCTCCTAGTATTATTAATTTTATGTTGTACATTTGGTCAATTCTGTGTTAATTGTTGTATATTGAATGGCAGAGAGTCTTTTTTGCATATGATAATCCAAATCTTCTAAATGTGAGTGGTCTGTTTCTGGACTCCCTATATTGATTACTGACTTTTGCCCCTATCCATTTGCCAATATTATAGTGTCTTAATAGTAAGCATAGTGTAAATCTATGTCACTTTACAGAAATGTCAAGTTTTTATATAAACTCTTCAGTAGGGTAGCATGAATCCTCCAACTTTGTCTTTATCTTTCCACACTGTTTGATAATTATAGTTCCTTTTCATATAAATTTTGGAATCATATTGTTATCTATGAGTTTAATTTAATTTTACATATGATTTTGTAATCTCTCCTCCCCACTCTTTTCCTTCTTTTGTTTTAAACTTCAGCCTCTTTTTATAATTGGCATTGAATTGATGAGAGGAATTCCAAATTTTTCTCACCTATCCTATTAAATTAGTAGTTATAATTAAAATTTTGTTTTCCCTTATTTTTTCTAGGAATTTCTAAATTCAGTTTCTCTATCATCTTCAACAAGACCATAGTGTGCTTTATTTTTCTTCTAAATCTCATTTTTACCACCTCTGGGTGATTATTGTCATCCATTTAACTCCAATGTGTTTTGTTAACAGAAATAGCTATAGTCTTCACTCATCCCTCAGCAATTCCCCAAAGTTTCAGGTGCAAATCTGGGGTATCTAGTACCTAACAAATAGCGTAGTTTCATTCTCTTTTTAAAAAAATTTCATTTAGCCTGCCGTAGCGGCACATGCTTGTAATCCCAGCACCCTTAAAGGCTGAAGGAGGAGAGCTACGAGATCCAGCTTAGCCTGGGCAGCATAGTCACAGGGTGTGACTCTGTATCAAAATAAAAAATAAGAAAGGGGCTGGAGATGTAGCTCACTTCTGAGGCTTAACCCTTAGTATCACAAAACAAATCAGCAAACAAATCACTAATCGGTTTCAGTGGAAATCAAGAAAAGTTGTGTCCAAAAGAGTTAGGGACATGCACTCCAATGGCCTCTTTGGCCCACAATTCGAAGAGGCAAGTTGCAGTGAAGAGAAGAGAGCGGTGAAAACCAGACTCTAACATAGTAATTTTCCAGACACAATGTTCTCAAGCTTTCATTGCAATAATTGCATCCTTGAGAGCCAGTTTTGAGTTTTTCCAGAGCCCTTGCAGAAACTGCTTATGGAAACCTTCGTAAATTCAACAGCAGACCTTATTAGGAGGGTTTATTCTTGGCAGAGCTGGTGGGCTGAGTCTCAGCAGAACTACAAGGAGGCGAGGACAGCTTCAATTGTCTGTAAACTGGCTTCATTGGCAGGGCTGTGGGGAGATGAGCAATTCTATTTAGAATGATTGCTGCTCATCTTTCTACCAAGATCATCATCTGACAGCAAAATGACAAAGCGGATGCATCATTTTAAGGGGCATTCTGCCTTTTAAATCAGAAGTGATTTTGAACACCAACATTATTTCCAGTAAACCATACAGCCAAAGAAGTAACCACCTTGATATTCCTGTACATTTCGAAGAAAGTTGAACACCTGCCTTCTACCAAACAGGACCCCTGGAAGCCAGGCACCATAAAACCTGGAATTCTTGCTTCCTCTGTTGTCTTCCATAGAATCTTTTGCCTCTTTGCTAAATATCAAAGATATTTATGCTTAAACAAATGTTGTCTCCCTCTCTGCGCATCCTCTGCTTCTGGCAGAGAAGTCATCATGCTGAATTGGTGGCACTTGCCATGGAAACAGACTGTGATGTCAGAAATGCAGTGGTGCCAAGCAATTAGATTTTGTAGGTACCACAGTTGGAAAAATGCAGCTCTGAGGATGATGGGGAGACAGAGCAGTTGCTGTAAATGAAAAAGAATCTCTCCAGACCTGTGTCTAATGTGTTCTCTCAAAGGTCTGTGGCCGAGGGAAGGTGACAGCAAATGAACTTTTCCTGGGCAAGGGGAAAAGGGATACAGCTTTCAAGACAAAATTTCAAAGAAGTATGTTGATGAAGGAAATTTGCAAAAGGCCACATCAAGATGGCTGGCACAGTGCCACAGGCTTGGGGCTGATGCTTCACAGGTGTCCTCTAAGGCATACAGAGAAAGCTCCAGAGACCTGCTGTCTCATCGAGAGAGACAGAGACTCAGGACCAAGGGGAAGTGCAAACCGGCTGCTTTGCTCCCTCGCAGAGTGCAAGTGTGGGAGCTTTCACAGTTTTTCTGCTTTCAAGGAAAGAGCACCTTGACAACAAGACCTTTTGAGACCTGAGAGCTGAAGATGCTGTGGGGGAGAAAGATGCTGGGAGGATGTGAGATTTTTCAGCAGAAACCTTCCAAGGGAGGCAATGGGTAGTGACCCTCATTGTCGCTGATGTGAACAGACAATCTGTGGATATTTCAAACAAACTTAAAGACAAAACAACGACGACAACAACAAAACAGCCAAAAAAGAAAAGAAAAGAAAAAACCCACCTCGCCAAGGAAGCATTTTGGACAGACTTCATTAAGTAGAGAAGAGAATGAAACCAATACCTGTGAAAAATCATAGATGAAGTTTTTAAATACACATTTCAGTGATACAGTATGGATAAATTTGGGCTGCATATGGCTTCTTATGTAAAGGAAAATTTCTTCTCCTTTTAGTAACACATTGTCTACTGCCTGTGCTTAGCACCTTCTGCCATATGCTCCTTGAAACAAGCTGCTGCAATTCAAGAACGAGCCCTAGTAATTAAGATCAAATGAGCCACATGAAGAAAATGAGCTGGGTGAGCTACATGCTAATGGAACCCAGACTTTCTCTCTCTCTGACGTATACACACAGAGAAAGAGAGAGAGAGAGAGAGAGAGAGAGAGAGAGAGAGAGAGAGAATGCCCCTTCCAACTTTTTGCCTGTGGACTAGACATTTGGAATTATTGTTAACACTTATATTCCTCTTCCAAATTGTTCTGTGTGTAACTGATTGATTCTACTGACACACATGCAATGGCACCCTGGGTCATTCCTATGGAATACAAATGACAGCACTAGAAGTTCAATCAAATGCAGCAGTTTATTTCTTGAAAAAGAAATACGGCTCAGAATAAGTTACAAAATATTTTGAGATTAAGGCTCTACGGATTTTGGAGACATTCAATCTCTCATCCTCTTGTCGTAAAGAAGGTAACTGAGGTCCAGAGAGAATGAATAAGTTTCTCTGGTCAGTAAGTTGAAGATACAGATCAGATTAGAATCTGGGTTTTTGGTTCATTCTTTGAGCAATCTGAGTGTGTATCAGAAGGCTTGTGTGCAGTGGGCTTGTTAGAATATGGATGACTCTCACCACCTTCAGAACTTCTCATTCCATAGGTCTGTGGTTGTGGCCATAAATTTTCTTTTCAACAAGTTCCCTGGTGAAGCTGATACAACTAGCCTGTTGATCAAAGTTGTAGAACCACTGGTTTAGCTCATTTCCTTTTACTTTGGGGTTTCTCAAAGAGGTAAAACTATGTATGAATCACCCTGAGTAGGGATTAGACATGCTTATTAGAAATGTAAATTATCTCAGGGCTACTGAATCTCGAAAGGTAAGTGTTGGTGTCTCCATTTTTCTCAGTTACCATTGGTAATTCCTATGCCAGAAAAAGTTTGGAAATCACAGTACACGACCATATTGCTTTACAAAAACAAAACAAACCCCCAATAAAAGACCAAAGGTCTCAAAAAGATGATGAAATTCTCAGAATTGTGTGACTTCTCTATCCTCTGAAGTCCCCAAGGATAAAGGAACGAAGGTGTAAATGCCTATAGCCAAGTTGAAAAATGAGTATGGTGTCATCCCTATGCCACAAACATCTAGAATTTTTTGCTGAGATATTGTGCAAACAAGTCTCCACTGAGAAAGAGGTTAAGGCGACCTGTCAACATGTAGTAAAATCAGTATGGTGTTAGGGTGAGTTAACAGAAAAGGTATTTCATGGCAGAACCTCATTAGCACCTACCAACATGGGGGTCAAAGTTGGCACGAGGCACATATATCGCTGTGGTATGATTCTTTTAGGAAGATACCCAGCAGGGGAATAGCAGGGTCAAATGGAACCTCTAATCCTAGTTCTTTGAGGTGTTTCTATATTGATTTCCATAGTGGTTGCACCAATCTGCACTCCCACCAACAATGGAGAAGGGCTCCTTTCCCCTTACAACCCTGCCAGCATAGTTTGTAACAGCTAAAACTTATAAACAGCCCAATTGCCCATCAACTGGAGACTGGATAAAGACGTGTTTTTTTTTGTTGTTTGTTTGTTTTTAAATAAAACAGAGTACTACTTAGCCACAAAGAATGAGAAACTAGAGAGATTTATAGCTAAATGGATGGACATTAAGGCTATACTCTTAAGTGAAATAAATAGGACACGTATGTAAATACCAAATAGTTTCTCTGGTGTGAGAAACTGAAAGTGTAAATAAGGATCAAAATGTATAATAATTTGAAATAGGAAGAAAAGGTCTAAAGGGGAAGTGGAAGGGGTAGGGACAAGGAAAGAAGGGAAAGGAACATTTTTGAGAAAAAACCAAAATGGAAACAGTCTTTGTGAACAGGGAGGGGTGGAGGGGTTGAAGGGAGGTCAGAAAAATGGGGAAAAATCAGAACCAAGGTATATCATATAAAGGCACAAATTCACAGTGATGAATGTCATTGTACTGAATACCTAAAATGTACCAAAAAACTCAATGAAAACAAAGTTGGCATGAGGCAGTGAGTGTGAAATGTGAAATCTTGTCCCCTAGCTCAGATAAGCTGCATTCTGGAGAAGCAGCATGGAGATTCACAGGTGTTCATGGTGATGATTCACAGAAAGTCAGTTGTGCAGGAGTGCTCCGGGATACAGCAGCTGGGGAACCTGGTAGATGAAGGGACACAATGGAGGCCAAGAAAAAAGTTGAGCACCAGCCCAACTGTTTATCCTTGAAGCAAGCATAGAGGAAATCCTGCTCAGAGATAAGACTTCTCGACTTGGGAATCCACAGATCCCATCCCTTTATCCATTGTCACACAGTGGTTTAGTGACGACTAAACTTAAAATCACTCTCACCAGCCTGGAAGTTTTAGATCTGAATGAAGATCATAACTACAAATGGATGGCTTGCCAGAAATTCAAAGATGCACATTTGCCTAGCATGTGGGAAAGCCTCAGTCTAGATAAAGGTTTCATGTTTTTCTAGAGGACCCAGGAATTCCATATTAAGCGAGTTGTCAGTCATGTAATAAAAACATAGACATCCTAAGGCATGCAACTGTTCATACATAAAACACATATATGCATATATATATATCCTTTCTAAAATATGGCATAATGATAGTATAGCTAATGAAATGATGAATGACAAAATAACATAATCCTCATCATAAATTATAGCTAATGAGAACAAATAGGAGATGGAGTATATGGAAAACAAAGTAAATTTAACTATTTCAGTAATCACAATAAATATAAGCAAATTAAATTCATTTACAAAAGAAAGGGAATTATATGTACCTCTTTAAATTGTACATGTCTTTTTTAATTTTAAAAAGAAAAAGAATAAAATAATATGGAAAAGAATGTTGGTAAATACAGAATGCAATTAAATTGAATAGATATATCAAGATCACCCAAAATAGAAAATAAAGTAGCAAAATAAGCAGCAATTTTAAATAAATCATCTTATACAATCTAAATATTATTGCCTTTAACCATATAAATTACAAATAGCCACAATTACAATGTAGAAAGAACAAATCTAAATCAAAATGGAAGATTTTAATATAACCACTCTCAGTAATTTTTAGCTGAAGGAGATAAAAAATCATTCATTAACCAGTACCTGAAAAACACAATCATATTTATATATTTATATATGTGTACAACCTATACTATAAAATATGTTATTGCCAATCATAAAGCATAATTGTGGTGAGTTATCTACTGTGATAATAGTATGAGTGATTTAATGCAGAATAAATGCTTGACCATTGTATAAATAATACTGACATTAAAAAAATATATAAAACAAATATATTGAAATTTAAATATTTAAAAAATAACTCAAGGGTTCAAAACCAAAATCACAATATCAAAATCTTGAAAATGAAATGTTTAAGCATACATCAGAGGCCAGAATATATTTGATAATATTTATGCAGTGTATTTAAGAAAATTATATTCGAAAATGAAAAGGAGTTAACATCCTAAATATTTCATGTGAGATAGTAATAAAGCAACATAGTCAACCTATAGAGAAAAAGCAAATATTAAATATAAGACAACAAGGACATAGAAAAGGTGCAAAAGAAAGAATGATAGTCAAAACTCTTTTTTTATTAGTATATATTTTCAGTACATGATAATTGGATCCATGGGGGGGTTGTAGGTGTACACAGTACATCTTAATTTTTTTGTTGCTTTCCCCTCCTCTGCCTCCAACTTTTGTTCCCCCATTTACAAAAGCTCTATTTCCTTTTTTTAATTTAAATCCCTTTCTTTTATTTCCCTCCCCCTCCTCCATTTCTCCATCTCTTGTCCCCCTTCCTATCTGAAGAAGTTTTGCCTACTTTCTAATACTCTATTTTGCTCCTTATTTATGTTTTGGGTTTCTCTTACAAGAGAAGTAATGCAATAGTTAAAACTTATGTGCCTGAATTATTTCACATAAGGTTATGGTCTAGAGATTTTTATTTGACTAAAATGCTTAATAGTTATATTTTAAAAATCAAATTAAGAATTTAGATAAAATTAGAAACTTAAAATTGAAATTCTAGAACTGAAAAGTACATTACCTGAAATTAAGAATGAAATGGATAGATCTAAATGGACACAGTAGCAAATTACATAGAATTAGTGAACAAAATGATAGTTCAGAAAAATAATAAATAACAAGAGATAACAATAATAGGAATAACAATAAAAATAATAAGAATAAGAATAAGATGGGGAAAAAATGAGAACCAAGACCTGTCATGTAAAGGTACAAGATCCCAATGATGAATGTGACTGTACTGTATAACTGAAATGTACCAATAAAAAATTAAAAAAAGAATATAACAGACTGAAAAGGATGGAAAAAAAATAAAATTATGTGTACAAAATATTAAGAAAGTCCAAGATATATGCATATCTTTGGAAGAGAAGAGAGAATGGGCAGAAACAACATTTTGAAAACACAATTGTTGAGAATCTTCTCAAACTGATGAAGATATTAAACCACAGATACAAAGAAAGCTGACTCCCCACACAGAGTTTAAAGGATAACAATTGATGGCTTAAAGTGAAAAGGCAAATGTAGCAAATTCCAAGAAGCAAATTATTTGATAAACTTCAACCTAAATATAATATCTCTTACTAAACTCTGAATAAAAAGAATCCCTTTAAACTGATAATAGTTATCTATAAAAGGCTATAAAGCACCATATTTTGTGATGGAATGTAATTTTCTTCAAAATAAGAGGGGAAGAAATTTTCTATTATCATTTGTATTTGATAAAGTCATGAATCCTAGTGTCTTCAGAAAAAAATTAATTAATTATAAAAAGAGAAGTAAAATCCTTAACATTTGCAAACACTATGCTCCAAATAGAAAATCCAGAGAAGTCTATACACTACTGAAAAAATATGATTTTATTTATTTATTTGTTCTTTTTATTGAGTTTATTGGTACAGTCTAGATATACAGTACAGCTACATTCATTACTGGGATCCTGTGCCTTCACATGACAGGTCTTGGTTCTCATTTTTTCCCCTTGTCCCTGCCCTCCCTTCATCCCCTCCTCCCCTCCCCATTTACAAACACTTTATTTCCATTTTTTCATTTTCTTATATTTTTTTTCTTTTCCCTTGTTCCCTTTCCCCTACCCTTCCCACTTTCCCTACACCTTTAGCCCCTTTCTTCCTATTTCATACTGTTAATTATCTCATTAGGATCTTGTGTACTCTTATAGTTTTTCACACCAGAGAAACTTTCGGTATTTACACGTGTGTGACTTATTTGTTTCACTTAGGAGTATATCCTCAATATGTATCCATTTTCCTATGAATGAATCTAATTTCTCACTCTTTATGGCTAATATTCCATTTTATAGAAAAACCACAGAAGCATATCAAATATAGTTTCCATATGCAACACTGATAGGCTCAAAAAGTAGTAAAATAGAAAGTGTAATAAAACAAAAAGATCCAATTCATAATAGCCACGATTACTACAAATTCTCTAGAAATAACTCTAACAAGGTTGTGTATGATCTTTATGGTGAATAATTTTTAAAGTTTGTCAAAAATGTAAGAGAAGATTAATGAAAATAATTGCTATTCAGTATTCATGTTTATGTAGAAAAAGGTGGAATATTATAAAGATGGTTGTCTTACATAGTTAATTTCTAAATTAAGTGAAATTCCCAAAGTGTAGTTTCTCATGACTACTGGAACAAGTTTCTCATGGAACAAGTTGTTTCAGTTTTGGTGGCTTAAAACAATAAAGATTTATTTTCTCACAGTTTTGGGGACCAACAATCTAAAATCTATCAGTGAGTTTAAATTAAGGTACTGATAAGATCACAGTGCTTCTAGTCCTTATAGCCTGCTGCAATTACTTGGCTTATGGTTGCACCATTTCAGTTTCTATTCTGTGTTTATATGTGTTCAAATCTTCCATCTCTCTTGCTCTTAAAGCATGCATGTGATTGTACCTAGGCTCAGCTAGAAAGTCTCTCTTTCTTAAGACCTTTAATTTAATCATGTATGCAAATATTTTTCTCAATAAGGAAAGATTCACAGATACCAGGGCTTAGAAAATGGATGCATTGGGAGTAGGGGGCATCTTTTGGCCTTCCATGGATGGACTGCAGTTCCCAAAGATTCATGTCCATCTCACATGCAAAACACAGTCACCTCATCTCAACACCCTTACTGGTCTCAATCCATACAGTACCAGCTCCACTAAAAACTACCATGCAATTATCATCAGTTCTAATCTTTAAATCTCATTTAAATCAGGTATGGGTGAGACTTTGGGCATAATCTGTCCAGGGCTGAAATTTGTTTCAATCTGTAGATCTGTGAAACTAGGAAATAATTTATATACTTTTAAAGCACAATGATCAGACAGATATAATTCAATAAAAAGTAAATTAATTTTAAAAAAAAGAAAACAGAAAGAGTAAAGGTCTCAAATGATTTTAAATTCTAACAAGAGAAATTCCACTAGGTTTCAAGGCCCAAGAACTATTCTCTGTGGCTCAATCTTCTGCCCTCCAATTCTGTAGCTCTTTCCCTTGGGTTCCTAGCCCTACTCTGTGCCTGTATGGCTGCAGCTCCAGCCTTTAGACCTTGGGGTCTACCCTTAAAGTCATTCTTTCCCCCTTTTAAAGAGTAATATGTGAATATTTTTTCACTTTATTTCTAGCTTGATTTGAAAGTTCAGCAGTGCTCTCCATTTCACACTACCTCTGTCTATTCCATTTCAACCTGAAAATGTTTCTTTTAATTAATATACCATTCTCAACAAAGTTTTATGGGTCATATATGAGTTATGAGGATTATTGCCATCAGACTAGACCTTCCCTGGATAATCCTATCCCTATTCCCAGCCTCTGCTGAGATGTTTGAAATGATACATGAGTTACATGCCCAATTTCTTTATCACTATCAAATGCTCATTCAACCACAGCTTTGAACCTCTTTCCTAACAGTAAATTTCACAACTGTAACATCTTTTGAAATCTGGTGAGGCTGAGAATTTCCTGAATCATCAAGACCTGATTTCTTCTATTTAATAGTTAAGTCCTCAGTTTTCCTCTCACATTTTATTATACTCTGTAAGAAGAAATAAGGCTGCATGTTCAGCACAGTTCTTAAAAACTTCTCAGATAAATATCCAAGCTTATCATTTACAAATTCTAATTTCTATCCATTTTGGCTAACTTTTCTGTCATTTTCTAACAAAGATGATCTTTCTTTTTTTTTTCCAACAATATGCTATTTTTTTCTTTGACTCATCACTAGTGGTGGCTTTAAAGTTCATATAGAGCCCATTTAACATTCATATTTCTACCAACAATCTATTCAAAGCAATTAATATTCTTTCTTTCACGTACTGAAAAATTTTGCTGACTTCTGCCTATTATCTAAATCAAAATCCACTTCTACATTTTTAGGTATTGTTAAAGCAGCATCATATTTCCAGGTACCAAAATCTGCATTCACTTCTTTGTTATCTGTAACAAATCAGCCCAATTTTTGTAGTTTAAAACAGCCAAAATGTTTTCAAAGTTCTGGGGTCCAGAAGTCCAAAATCAGTATCATGGGGCTAAAATCAAGATGTTGACAAGACTCTGCTCTCTCTAGTGCAGTGATGAATAAAGTGTCAAGAAGTACTAAAATAATAAGGGGGACACTTGTCCCTGGAGAGACAAAACTCACAAGTAATCTTTAAGAAAAGAGAAAGTACATTATGGGCAGAAGAATAAAGAGTTAGTCTGCTGGATTGGAATCGATGGCTCAGAAACTGATCCATAAAGATAAGAGCAACAGTAAATGACAGAGTTAGCATTCCACATCCAAGTGCAAAAGATGGCTGATTCAATGCATGATATTTGGACAATTAGCTATCCAGATGGTAGAAAATAAAATGAAACTTCTACCCAATGTGATAAACAATAACTTCCATATGGATTAAAGATCTCAATATTAATAGTGAATTCTTAATCTTTAAAGGAAAATATCTGTATTAACTTGATACAATATAAGACTGTTTAAGAGATGAAATCACACAGTTTAAGGTAAAAAGACATGAGATATATGAAAATTTGCTTAAAGTTTTAAACTTCTTTGGTTCAAAACCAGAATACCATCAACAAAGTTTATAAACCAAAATAGAGATATTTAGAATTTATATAATCATTCAAAAGATTAGCATGTAGGATACAGAAAGAATTCACACAAATGTTTAAGAAAAAACAAAAAAAGAGCCTTAACAGAATGATGAACATAGAGGAAGTACCATATGATACAGAAACATAAAAAGTTGCTCAGTCATACAATCACATTATTTTGTACAGAAAAATAAAAGTTTGATGATATGAAGTGTAGGTGATAATGCTAGCAATTAAAAGTTCTTGTAAGGTGCTATAAGTTGCCCTAAAACTGTTGATGTGTTATTTGGCATTATTAGCAACCTCCATGATGTATGTCTTCTATGACTTAGAAGCACTACTAGGTTCATATTCTAGAGCAGTACTATTCAAAATGACTTTGTGATGATATAGATGTTTTACATTTGTACTGTTTGATACAGTAGTCACAATTCAGAAAGTGACAACTGTGGCTAATGAGTACCTGAAATATAGTTAATGTGGGTGAGAAATGAAAATTTAATTATTTTCAGCTTTGAGTTTATTGGTACATTTTAGGGATACAGTACAGTTACATTCATTGTTGGGATCTTGTACCTCTACATGACAGGTCTTGGTTCTCATTTTTTCCCCTTGGGAAGGGTAATAAGGGAAAAGAAAAAAATGTGAGATAATGAAAAGATGGAAATAAAGTGTTTGTAGATGGGGAGGGGAGGAGGGGGTGAAGGGAGGGCAGGGACAAGGTGAAAATTTAATTTTTGAAAATTTAAGTGTAATTAAGTTATGTGTGGCTAAACACTACTGCATTAGCACAGCTTTAGAAAAAAAAATCTCACATGTGTACATAGTCCATAAAAAGAAAGTTATTCAATGCTGTATTTTTTCTAAAAGCTGAAAACTGGAAATACTGCAAATATTTATAAATAAGGAAACTGATTAATTTGGATACCTTGGTACCCAAACTAGAACTACACATATTCCATTTGTTGGGGAAAATACTAAGCTGATGTAAAATGAGAATATAACATTTTGTGGCTTAAATAATTTAAAATTTATTGCTTGCTGACCCAATGGTACTGTGAGCAGCCCAGTCAGGTGGGCCAGATCTGTCACCTGGAAACTCAGGTTCCATCTTTGTTCTGCTGGACATTTCCCTTAAACCTCACTTCTCTTATTTTCTGGCATCTGTTATTCAGAAACAGAATGGAGAGGAGGCAACAGCAAGTCTGCCCAGGTTAAAGGGAATAAGCGGGTGGTGTCCTGTCAACGGAGGATTTAAAAGCAATAGTAAGCCAAGAGATGGTTGGCTGTTTATTTTCTCCATATCCTGGCAAACAATTTCAGTTATAAGATACCACTGACCCAGGCCAGTGCCAGTATTATCACAGCTTCCAACTTTCTAGGAACATTGCCTATCTTTTTCCATCTCCTAGAGTGTTTGCTACTTTAAAATTATTTAAAATAATAACTGAGTGGGAAGACAATATCTTTAATTTTATCTTTGCCCCAGGCTTTCCTCTATTTAGCTAAATATTGTTCATTGCCCTTTAAAATTAATTCTTTTTATGAATTCATGTTTCCTCCCTCTTTCTGTCTGTCTGTCTCTCTCTCTCTCTCTCTCTCTCTGTCTCTCTCTAATACTTTGCTAAAGTCAGTAAAGAACAGTCTACATTATCATTCTGGTGCCCAAACAGGATGGATTGAAGAAGCATTTGAATTGGATTCCAAGTCATCTAAGACAACCATATCAAATGCATGAGATATGATTTTTAAAATAAAATGAATATTTAAATTAAAGTCATTGTAATAAAATTACTTGTCTTTAACCCCTCTCTAAATAGTGCCTATTGCTTGAAATAAACTTATTCCATCATTCTTGCCCCTTTCAGAGCAATTCTAGAAGTCCCACTTTGTGCATTTTCATGGCTGCCTTGATGTCCTGAATTGATTCAAAACTTTTAGTTTTCAAGGTCATTCAGACATTGGGGAAGAAAGAGAAGTTGCGTGGTGCCAAGTCTGGGGAATAAGATCAATGAGAACACATCGCATTTTTTCCACTTGACAGACATTGCTGTAAAAGTTTTGCTACTTGTGTGAATCTCATAATCTAAATAGAAAATATCTACATAAATTTATTTTAATATCAAATAATTTAAATAACTACAAGGATTAATCACAAGGCTATCATATCAATTTCGGACATATGGATTAGTTTATGTACATTGTTGACTGCTACAATTTGGAATTATATCAGTTTGGAAATCTTCATTAAAACAAAGTTTTTAATGCCTAGTCTTATTGCTCCCCTTTATCTATTAAACTTTCCTAAGAAATACTCAATAGCACTGCAAATTATAACACAGATATTTGGTGAATATGCTTTCTGTGCTTTGTTTTGTGGAAACAGAAAGCTTTTAGATAATTACCTATAAACTCCTAATTTTTAATGGGCTTCTTCATAATGTTGACTTTTGGAAATTCAAGTATATATATTAACTGAAAGCAATAATATGTTTGGCTTCTTGAGAACTTTTAAACTTCGATATAGTCTGATCTACTTTTGTTCACCCATCTCATCAATAGAATTGTATTTCTAGAGAGTCAGGACCTATATTTATGCATAGAAAGAGTTAATGTCACATTACACTATACCACATTACATATAAGAAAAAGATGAATATAGGTTTACGTTCTATGTCATAGCAACAGATATGCCAATCAATATCAGGTCCCACCATTTGTTCCCAGCTTTCTCAACATTTTTCCTCTTATTCATCAGTATGGCCCTATCCCTTTCAAGAAAATAAATATATTGGTATTTCCTCATGTAATATGCTAAATTCTCTTGCACTTTGAAGTTTTCCATTACTTTCAATTAGAATATATTTTTTCATGTTCTTTTGTTCATATTAAATATACATATTATGATTGTAAACTCTGGGAGACAAGAAGTCTTCTTTCTATTCAGTTATTCCAAAGCAGTTTAAATAAAACTATTAAGTATGACTTTGTGTCATGAAAAGTGGCAGGTGCTAAGATAAAAAAGTTCATTTTACACTCTTGACTCCTGGTGTGATTTGGATATAAAACATCAATTGGTCTCATGTATTTGGAAGGTGACTGAATCATGGGGATGCTATACGCATCATTGGGTTAATCCCTTTATGAGTTCAATAGCTAAATGTGCTATTAGAAGGTGGGACCTAGTTGGAGGTGGGTCACTGGGAATACAACCTGATAAGGTATATTCTTGTCCGTGGGTCCTCCCCTCTCTGTGTTTCCTGGGGGCCAGGGGTGTGCACTTTTCATATCCTATGCTCTTCTGCCATGAAGTGTCTGCCTAAGAGCCAACCAACCATGGACTGAATTGTCTGAAAACAATGAGGAAAAACAAATCTCTTCTTGAACTTGTGGATACGAAGTATTTTGTTCTAGTGGTGGGAAATTGACTAATATGGATTTTGCTACTAGAAGCAGGGTTATTCTGTGATTATATCTGACCATGTGGTTTTTAAAGCCTTTGAAATAGATTTATGAAAGGCATCTAAAATTTTTGTAGATGTTGGCTAGAGATGACTTAATATGCTATAAATAGACATTGATGAAAAATTCTGGGTGAAGCAGAGAAAACCAGAATGGTGATTGGAATGCAGAAAGTAAAGGGTAGATTTATGAGGTTTTAGTAGGAAATGAGGACTCTATTACAAAATGTAATCTGTTTACATTTGCCCATGTTCTAAGACTTTGTGTGAGGCTAAATTTAATGATAATGGACTAATCTAGTGGAAGAAATTTTGTGGTAGCACAGTGTTCAGGCTGTAGCATTAATATTTCTGGCTGCTTTTAGTCTGATCTATAGTGAGAATTATGAACAAAAACATACAAAAAGTTTGCAGTTTTATCAGAAAGGAAGCATCTGCATAGTTATGGACAAGAAGAGTATGGTTGCTGAAAACAATATCATTAAAAAGAACCCAAGTATTTTGCATCATGATAATAGGAAAATGGCTTGAAGGAATCTCAGAGATTGTTCAGACCCCACCCTTAATAGGCTCAGAGGTGGAAAAGGGTAAACAACTTTAAAAGACTTTGCTTTGAGAAAAGAACCCCAGAAAACTCAGTTTATTCAGGACCACTTAGAAAAGTGCATCCTGGAGTTCATCATGCAGATCCCCAGAGGCCACTGCACTAAGGGGGCCCAACTACTGCTCTCACTCGTGGCAGACCTTGTCATCATCTAAATGGTCCTGGCTTTTTAGGCATGCAAAATGTAAGAGTTGTGGGGTTGCAGAATCTTCTATCCAGATTTCTGAAGGAGGCCTAGGAGACCAGACAGTGTGCCCCCAAAGAGGGTGGTATGTGAAGGTATGAGAATGAAGCCAAAAGGGCAATGGGGACCCCAGGAACTTGAGAATGCTGGGAAAATGGAAACTCTGCCAAGGAAAGCCTCAGGTAGTAAGTAGAACCAGCCCAGGAGAGAGGCCATGTGGGCTGCCACTGGTAAGGCCATAGCAGAGGGGATGACAAAGCCCTTTTCAGCTCATGTCTCAGGACAACCTGCCTTGGATGCTGAACATGCAGCTACAAGATTTAATGTTTGCCCTGCAGGGTTTTTGTTTTGCCTTGGCCCGGTTCATTTTTATCTCACTACGCCCTTTTGGAATGGGAGTGTTTATCCTGTGCCATTGTATGTTGGAAGTGTTTCACTTTCTTTTTCATCATTATAGAGGCTCACAGCTAAGAGTTTGCCCTGAGTCTCAGGAGAGACTTAGAGCTTGGGCTTTTCAGCAATGCTGGAACTTTGGTGACTCTTACAGATAGAGTAATACATTTTAGATAATAAGATAGATATGAAGCTTTAGGGGCTGAGAGTGGAATGTTATGGCTTAGATCTAAAATATCCCCCTAAAGTCTCATATGTTTGTAAGATGATTGGATCATGAGATTCTATACTTACCAGTGTATTCATTTATTGATGACTTCAGTAACTGAACATGCTGTTAGGAGGTGATCCTGATTAGAGTTGTGTCACTGAGGAGAGACCCAGAAGGATGTATTCTCTTCTTTGCATCCTCTCTTTCTCTACTTCCTGGCTACTGAGGGGTGAGTCACATTCCTTTACCACAGTCTTCTATGCTGGCATTTTGCCGTGGAGCCAACCAACCATAGACTGAATCCTCTGACAACTGTGAATAAACCTTTCCTCCTTTAAATTGTGGGTGTCAGGTACGTATTTTTTCTCAGTGACAGAGAAGTGACTAATACACCCTCTGAGAGATTAGTGATAGTCTCTCACAACATTCTTGGTAAGTGCTTAATAAACTTTTATTTGCAACACAGAAGAACTATGATCTTGTTCTCTTCTCAGTATACTGCAGAAAACTTATAGTATATTCATAGTGTCTAGAGATATAGAATTTTAATGAAGGATTCAGAAATTGGGAAAACCCCATTAAACATAAATTCCAGGTTTTGTTTTCTAGATACTATGAAAATGGTCACTTTTGTTAGGATTTTTACTATATCATGAATAGAATTTCAGCCTAAAACAATGTGCACATATGTGTGTTAGCAGTTAAAACTATAAACATGCTCTTAATTTTTAACAAAATATTTTCTACAATTGAACAGAAATAATGTGTCCAAAAATTCCAACAGCAAAGAAAACCTGCTTCTTCAACCTTTCTTTGGTTGAAACACTGAATATAACACAATTCACCTCTCCTATTCAAATCTTAAAATGTACATCTCTTATGAACAGGTTCAGATGATGTAGAAATCCCAATAGACTGTAACTTTTTTTTCCAAACAAAAAATTTCTAAGGCTCTGGAAAGGAGAAAATAGAGCCATTTTTATATCGAGCCTAGTTCCAGTTTTTAGGCAACATTCCACCTTCTGCCTTTCTGGCTTGAGCAATATAGATTCCTCTGTTTTCTTTGTGTTTTGTGACATGTGTTGGTAAACTCTCCTCATATATACCTTTAAATTCTCTCTGTCTTTCACATATTTGAGAAGTAGGATCTGGTACTTTAGATATTTGTCCTTAGTGAAGATGGCTTTGGAGAGTGGCATGAGTACAAAGATGTCTTACAAAGCAGAGTGTCACAAGTTGTTAAAAATTCTCAAAGACAAGACTAGCATCTTTCTGCTAGCAGGTAAATACAGTAGTGGCAGGTAATTTGGCTTGTCTAATTCCTCCAGCCCCTGTCAAATGCTGTGGGTGGTTAGGATGTTGTCCGGGCAAGGGGCTGAAAGCATAGAAAAGGTGTGACTAATGCTGTGCTACCGGAAGGTGCTTTTGGGGGTCTATGTAAGTCTTACTAAAATCTGCCTTGACAGCCTCCCATGTGATTCTTCAGCTATTCAAAGAAAATAAAACCTCCCAAGTTATTTCCAGGCACATGGCTCCTTTTCTTTTGAATTACTCAGAGATCACAAAGCACATTGACAATGAAAAGTGGGACCTGATGACTCAATGTCCCCCACCAAAATCGCAAACAACAAAAGGAATGATGCATACTATTAGACAGTACCTGACATAATAGATTTGTCATTAGTTTGTTTTTCAAAAGTTGCTGAGCAATAACCTGAAGTTAAATTTTTTTATTCCTTCAGATTTAGGGAAAAATGAAATGTAAAATGATGGCTAACTTTACCCTGAAAATATTTTGCTGTAACTTGAAATCCTGCTAGCCACCTGGAAGTGAGATTAAGTTAGAGGAATGGTAAGTAAAGTATATTGAGAGGCACTCAGCAGTTGCCATTTGTTTGCTCAGAAGGAATTTTACCCCTAGCATCAGGCTCATGTTTGTGTTTATATTTCATGTCAGACAGTGGTTTAGTTAGAGGTATTTGGTGGGACAAATATGAGCTACGGGCTTCAGTAGGATGAATAACAGGGTAACTTAAAGCTTATTGACTTTCAAGGGGAGACCTTACTCAGTATAGGCAAAGGAGGCCACTTACATTTAAACAACAGAGCAGATGTCCTTAAAAGAGAAAACAGAAAAACAACAGGGGAAAATCAATGAGACCCAAAGATGATTCTTTGAGAAAGTCAATAATATTAGTAAAATTGATATATTAAGAGTATGTGAGCAATTGAAAGAGAGTTTATGGCCTTTGTGTCCAAATATCTTTCCCAATTACCCAAGCAGCTATATTATCCATCTCATTCATTAAGATATTGATATGTCTTGTAAAAAATAAAAAGTAAGTTTTGAAAAGAATAAAATATTTTATTATTAGCAGCTCTTCATACCTTAGCAGGTATGAAGGTAATAACCTTATTATTAGGTTGTGTGAAACCAGAGGAATAGGACAAATAGATAAGTTGTGATGAGGACAAGGTTTGGGAGCAGGTTCAGAGGATACACAACATTCAATCTTGTTGAAGAAAGACTCAAAGCTATAAGAATACCTGTATGGTCTTAGGCTGAAAGGCAATTCTGGTTGCATTTCCAGAACGTCGTTCTTTTGAACTTTTGTACAAATATGCAGATATAAGTATGACTTCTGTTGAGCCATAGTAATATGTTTGTCTTTCCCTTAATGTATAATAAGACACAAGTGAGATCAAGTTCTCTGCAGTCAGGAACAGACTATAGAAAGATGGGAAATTTTAGCTTATAATGGGTTATTTGGTTCCCAAGCCCACCCAGTGGTTATCCTCTGAATCCTGGAATGCATAGTTGTAAAATACATAGTGGCTTGGAGAATCCTCACAGTGGTTTCATGACCAAGGAGCGAGGCCTCTTATGGTGAGAAAGATCAAGTGGAAACCATGACAACTGCCTTTCCTAGGAAAAGAACCAATCAAAAGCAATATAGTACCCTTTGAGGGATTGTTGAGATTGGTGCCACCATTAGGGGCATGAAATATGTAGGGCTGGTGATTCCTGCCACATCCTAATCACTTCACTATTTAGCCTGTCCAGAAGACAGATGGAATTTGGAGAATGACAGTGGGTTATTCTAAGCTTAACCAAATAATGACCCCAGTTACAGCTACTGTACCAGAAATGGAATTATTCCTTAAACACATGAACACATCTCTTGGTACCCACTACTTTGGCAAATGTCTTTTTCTTCATCCTCTTTCACTAAGGCTAACAATATAGATCCTCATCCTACAAAGGGTATATCATCTTCTTTACAGAAGACGTCTCACTGATCCACTGCATTGATGATATCATTCTCATGGATTGATAAGAGAGAAATAGTGGCCAGTCTTGATTTATTGGTAAGATATTTGCATGCCAAATAGTGAAATAAACTGAACTAAAATTAAGGGGTTTTCTACACCACTGCAACTTCCAGAGGTCCCCTGGTATGGGATCCCTTCTAAGGTGATGGATATTACTGCACCTTGTCCCATCTATTACCAAGAAAGAGGCACAATGACCATGGCGCTCATTGGATTTCAGAGGCAGCATATTCCTCATCTAGGCATGTTACTCTGCTCAGTCACTGAATGACTGGAAAAGCTGGGGCCTAGAGTAGAAGAAGGCTCTCCAGTCTGCTCCACACAGGCGTCTGGGATTTCGAAAAATTATCCAGAGATAATTACTCTCCTGTTAAGAGACAACTCCTGGGCTGCCATTGAGCCTGCCACTGAGAAACTAAATGCTTGATTGTGTGACACCAAATAACCATGAAACTTGAGCTAATTTTCATGAATTGGGTATCTTTCATGATTATCTGACCCTCCAATCCATGCCAAGCAATACTTCATTATCAAATGTGTATAACACACACACACACACACACACATTTATTCTCTTGCCCCCCAAATGTGTACACACTTCATCAGTTTATCATACTAATAAATATCTGGATGCTAATGACCACCACTTTGAGCACCTCTTATAATTGTAGAAGCCAAAGGTAACTTGTATTAATCTCATGATGTTTCAATAAATTTAGTATTAATATATTTACACAAGTTTTTCTTTTCTTGATACATTTTTGGCAGAATATTTATATATGTTTGGGCCCAGGGAGGAGCTGAAGGCACAAGTAAGTTATATGAAAAAATGACCTAAATTCTCATGGTTCCCACTCCTGGTACTGTCTTCTCTTCTCCCAGCCTGCATGTACAGTCTTGTGGGAAGTTCCCTCTGAATGGTTGGCAGAAGGAGAGTCAGGCCTGATTCATAGATGGTTCTGCACTAATAAGCAGATATACAGTAGAAGTGGGTGGTTGCAGACTACATCTGAGACATTCTGGAAGGACAGCAGTGAAAGAAAATCCTCCCAGTGGTCAGATCCTCAGGCAGTATATCTGGCTATGTCTTTTTCTTGAAAAAAAAAAAACCGTCAATGACCAGATATGTAATGATACATGAGTTTATTGTCTGTAGCCAATGGTTTGGTCAGATGGTCAGGGCTCAGAATGAACATAATATGAAAATTAGTGGCAAAGAAATTTGGAGAAGTGATATGTGGATAGACCTCTCTGATTGGTTTAATGTTTACTAAAGGACAACCTCAGCAGGAGAGAGAGCTAAACATCAAGTAAATAAGATGACTGCCACCTCTGTCATTGCCCAAAAGGCTCATGAACAAAGTGGCACTAGGGGCTGTGCACAGGATCAGAAGTATGGGCTTCCTCCCATCAGAGCCCACCTGACTATGGCTACTGATGAATGCTCTACCTGCCAGTAGCAGAGACCAACACTGAATGCTTGCTATGGCCCCATAACCACAGTGACCATCCAGCTACCTTTGTAAAACTGGACCACTTCCGTTACGGCAGGGGTTCTTACTGGAATAGTCACTTACTCTGATATAAATTTCCCTTTCATTCTTGCAATGCTTTGCACAAACTACTATTCATGATTGTACACAATGCCTTATCCACTAATATATTGTTTTACACAGCATTGCTTCTGACCAAGGAACTCAATTCACGGAAAGGAAGTACTGGAATTGGCCCATGCTCATAAAAGTCACCACCATTACTATATTCTTCATAGTTCTAAAGCAGTTGGTTTGACAGAATAGTGGAACTGCCTCTTGAAGAATCAGTTAAAATGGCAGGTAGGGCTGGGGAAAGGTTATCCACATGGCTGTGTATTTATGCTCTACCTCAGCATCCAAAATATGGTTCAAACACTCCCACACTCAGGATTTATATACCTAAGAATCAAGTCGTGGAAATGACCCCTGGTCACCCACTAACAACAGTTTTACTCTTCCTGTTCCCAAGACTATGCTCTGCTGATGTACAGGTACTACATTCAGAATGAGGAGTGTTTCCATCAAGAGACACAACAGTGACTCCATTGAACTGGAAGTTAAGAGCACCTCCAGGCCACTTTCCACTCCTCTTGTGCCTTTGAGTCAAGAGTCTAAGGGGAGAGTTATGGTGCTGAGTTAGGTGATGGGTCTAGACTACCCTAAGAAAATTGGATTTCTAGAAATAAGGGAGAGTATGTGTGGAGTGCAAGAGATCTTCTAGTATTATATCTCTTTTCGTATTACTGTGTGGTGTGATTAAGGTGAATGAAAAACTACAGCTACCTAATCCAGGCAGGATAGCAAATGGCCCGGGCCCTTCAGGAATGAAGAAGTGAGTTATCCCTCCAGGAAAAGACCAAGACTTTCTACTGCTTGCTGAAGGGTAGAGGGAGTACAGAGTGGGTGACAGAAAAAGGTAATTATAAATACCCACTACAATCACATAATCAGTTACAGAAATGAGGGCTATAATTTGAGTATCTTTTCTATTTTGTTATGAATATGTTTGTGTGTATTTATTTATATAAGTAAATAGCTTTGTTTCCTTCTTGTCTTCATAAGAAGGTGATGTTGATAAGCATATGATCAGCCCAAAGATGTGGAGGAAGATTTCTGGATACAAAGGAAATAATGGATGAAAAGAAGTAGAAAACTAGGTTTAAAGAAACTGTTAATGAGTACAAGGTCAAAACAAATGAGCCTGAAAATTCAAAATGGTCATGCTCCCCAACCTAGACAAGAGAGATTAAGCTGAAAAGAGTAGAGAAGAAAATGTTACAGGTGTCAAAAAGAGGGACCATGACAAAAAGAATAAAGACAGAAGGGATTCACTTTGTTTTGCTGTTGTTGTTGTTGCTGTTTTGGTACCGGGGGTCAAACGTGAAACGTTGTGCTCGCAAGGGAGGTTGTGGAACCACTGAGCTAAATCCCCAGCCAGGGATTCACTTTGGAAAGAAAGTTAAGTTACCTCTCCCAGGAAAAGAAACATGAGAGCATAGCTGTAGAGAGAAAAGTGAGTGTCAAGTGAACAGTGACCATTTCAGAATGATATGGAGGATTGCAGAATGAGTTCACTGACTACCTGTTCTATGTACACAACTAAAAATAATCAAATAGAAGATGAGAGAGTAGAGATAAGAACCTGGTTGAACTCAATGGCATGGTGTTTTGGATGAAGAGCATTTAAAGAAATTACATGATTGGTCACAAATATTTACTGATATAGTATCATTTTACTACTTGATAATTAACTTAATAAGATTGAGAAAGGTTAAATTGAGACAGTGAGATACTGGAAGATTTTATTTCCTGATCCTACGCACTCACACTCAACATGAGCCAAAGCCCTGGTTGTCAATGGTTACATCACTGTGATTCAGAAGAAAGCTGTTCCACATTAGTAAATTAGAATGAAAACACATTGTTACTTTCAACATTAGCAAAAGCCACATGGTATTTTGCCACAAAACAGAAGATTAGTGAGCATGAAATCCTTCTCTCCCGAGCAAGGTGGTGTGGATGGTAATAAGGCCTCACTCACACCTCAGGGATGCGTGAGTCATTCGTATTTAAAAAGTAGAATTAACTTTGAAGAGACAGAGCAAAGGCATTGTTCATCAGACAGAGCAGAACACGAGGCAGAGATGGAGCAGACTGAGCTATGTGAGAGGGAAATCTGGTAAAAATAATAGTATAATAAAAAAAAGAAAAAGAAAAAAACAATTAGGACAATCATGGGAGCAGTGCCTCCCATGATTAGCTGGATGAAAGAGGCAAAAGCAACAAGGACAGGAAATCTAACCAATAACATAAATTAAAGTGGGGGGGATATTTTTCCTACACCCATTTTCTTCCTTATTAAGAAGGAAGTGAGTTGAACTTTGAATGTAGCTTCTCAGAATAAAACTAAGCATGCATAAAGCACTACATGTTGGTCTCTCATGTAGGTTTCTCTCGAGTGAGGTCATTATAGAGGAGACTCTGTATTCCTGATCCATCTTTGTGGCTCATCCCAGAGGGACGGGCTTTTAAATTTGCTTCATTCTGCTTTAAGCCTAATGATTTATGTGAAATAGGCAGACTTTGGTTGTGACAGCCATATGATCACTGGTTTCTAAAGCTTCTGTCTCTTTTCAGACAGATCCTAGGAGACGAAATATCCTGAGAAATTAAAGTGGCATCACCAAAGTTAGTTGAGGGGGAGGACTGGAGACCAGTGGACCACTGGAGGGGCTGGAAATTCACCACACAGAGGCCACTGGAAGCTAACAGCCAGTTTCAGTGGAAATCAGCTGTACTAAGGGCTCAGGACTCCATCAGGTAGAAAGTTCCCATGGTGCCACTCAGATTCATGGCAGGTAGCACCATCAAGAAAGTGGACAATGTGTCAGAAAAACTCAGATAAGCAAGTGAGAGAAGCTACATGCATGTAGTGACTGAATGGAGTTGGAGACATCAGTATAAATTTGTATTCAGCTTAATATAGATACAAATAATTACACATGGAAATGTCTTTATAGGTACTCCTGGGTATTTGGTTATAGGCATTTGTATCTACACTTGGTTCAAATAGGAACATACATTTCCTTTTTTTGTCAAATGAGAGCTCAACTGTGGTCAGTGGAAGGCTCAGTATAATGAGCAGACTGAAGGCCCGATCTTTATTTCTCACACCATTCTCCAATGATAGGAGCCATGGTTCCTTGCAGAAATGACTTGAATCTAGGGTTGGGGTAGAAAATATACAAGAGGAGCCTGAAGTATTTATTTAATCAAGACACTAAGAAAGCGCTAAGAAAGAATGAAGAGAAAACCCCCATAATGATGGGGATATGTCAAAGCAAAACAGGAGCTCACTGAAACAGGTTCCAATGGCCAAAGATAAAACAATTTAAGCTAAATAAATAGCACTGCATTATGATTCAAAGTGCAAAATAAACTTCCCGAGTTTACACTGATATAAATAAATGATGAGGTAAACAAATAACCGCAGGTGAGGGACAAATCTCTGGGGCAGAACAATCCCAAGGGTATGCAGCTACCTAGTTCTGTTGGAGGGGCAGCATGGCATTTCATTCCTTGAGTGTGGGTTAGGAATAATGACATCTTCCCAAAGATTATAGCATGGAGAGGAAGAGCTAACTTTGTGGCGAGGAGGACTAATAAACTCTACCTCAGCCAGTAATGCCATGTGAGTGGAGGCAGACCGAATAGGTTTGCTTAAGCCATTTATTCCTTGTAAGCTGTGGTTTCCATGAGATCGTACAGTTTTATAAGTATTTTTATTTTCTCCGGCTTTCCATTGTTTCAAAAAATGTTGTACTGCTAAGACCATGACTCAAGCTTCATATCCATCATTGCAAAATGTTAACTCACTCTGGTCGTAAGAATTAGCATTTTTAAAAAACCCACCAGAATGAAATCTTGACAGTGAGGAAGAACAACAGAATCAATTAACAATGGTGTTTATGGGCAAATTTCCATTCTTGAAAGACCTTCTCTCAATTAAGGGTAAACAAAAATTATCATAGAGTTTAGGAAAACATTTTCCAACATAAAAAATAAAGATACACATGGAAAAAATAGAAACAACGTCCTTATAAATAGGGGAGGGTGGAGAGGGTAAAGGGAGGGCAGGGGTAAGGGGGAAAATGAGAACCAAGATCTGTCATGTAAAGGTACAAGATCCCAATGATGAATGTAACTATACTGTATACTTTTAAGGTACCAATAAACTCAATGAGAGTGAAAAAAAGATACACATGACAATTATAAATAGAAATGATTGATCACAAGAAAACAAGTAATTTAAAAGTAAAACTGCTTTGTGTTCTCAAGAAAATGTAAGAGAACTTGGTTTTGTGATAATCAAAACTAAGATAATTATGCTTTAGAATAAAATTTAAAAATGATTTTTGAAAAGGATATAGAAATAAAGAGGTACGAAAAGAACATGGAGGGTAGGTAGAAAGGCAAAAAGAAAAGGTAGACATATTCTAAACCATAAAGATTAACAACACATATAAGGAACAAACTGAGACCCTTTCAGAGATAAGAAAAATGAGAAACCGATCAATACAAAAATTAATTCCTTAAAAGGTGAAAAAAAAGTTCTGGAAGTGAAAGAAAAGACAAAGATTTTGAAGAACAGATAGATACAGGCAGACTATTTACATATTATCAAGTCTTGAAACAAGACAAGAACATTCCAAAGTCTTTTTATAAGACTAATACAATATTGACACTAGGGAGAGATGGCATTTAAAAAATGTGATGTCTCTTTCACTTATAAATATGGATATGAAAATCTTAGAATATTAAGACCCCAAATCATATTAATAGTATTATAGTTCACCCAAGGACTACAAGAATGTCTCAATAGTAGAAAATATATTGATATATTTCAGGCAAACACTTGGTTTAAGGAGTAAATTATCAGTAATGATTCCCATATATTTCAAAAGACATCTGACAAAACTCAGCACAGTTTTATAAAAGAGGAGAAACAATTTGTATAGGGTGAAAATAAGTTAAAAGTAATGGAGAATGTGTTTATAAAATTTCTATAATGAGCTGATAGAGGGAAATTAGTTCAAATATCTTTAAAGTAGGTTATTTTTATTCTTCTTTTACACTACTGTACAACAAAAGGTAACTTAGTAATATTTCTAGGAATTCAAATAAGGTGAAGAAGAGATTCAACCACCAAACTGAAAAAAGATTAGAATATAGCATCATATTTTTTAATTGGATCCATCGATATGTACTCATGGCTTATATTATTTATCAAGATAGAAATGCTCTGTTGTATCAGTCAATGTTTACTAGACAAACAGGTATAATAAAAGATACACAAATGTATAAGAATTTACAAGATTGGCTTACAGTGGCCATCCACAGAGTCAGATGTAGAAGAGTGCAGAGCCTCTGTCTGTGCACTGGAGACTGAAGGACCCAGTCAAAGGTTGGGAGCTCACTGCAGTGTACCGTGTGAGTCCGTATCAGGAGACGATGGATTTGCAATAGATCTGTGACATAAGGTTGAGCAGTTTATGCTGCAAGGCTGAAGGATCTGTGCCAGAAGCTGAAGAGTCTGAGCTGGAAGCCAGGAGATGACATCCAAGGTGGAGGTGAAGACTGGAGCTCCTCCAAAGAAACAGAAGCAAATCTGTCCTTTGTTTCTCCTTTATATCATCCAGGCCATGAGCTTCCCTAGGGTGGGTCTTCCTAGGGTGTGGAAATGCTGAGCCAGTATAGTTCAGCTTCTCTTACTCAAGCTGACATGATCAATAAACCATCACATCTGTTCAGCGAAAGAGTTCTAGAATCGATGGCAACTCAGTAGCAACAGGCACTACGGAGAAACTAAATTGTATTTTCAAGCATCATCCACACTAAAATGAACCACAGTTCACTGAGAAATTGCTGATACCAGGTCTGAAGTAGAACCTGCTCAATTTGACACTGAGGCAAGTGCTCTGAGGTGACAAAGCAATTAGTGATAACTAGAGTTTATAAAAAAGACATAGGAACCTGTGACATCAGCAGGATAGTGAAGTGAGATAGTTTCAAGGTCTCAGTGTCTCCAACACTGAAGAATCTAGTAGCAAACAGCTGAACAAACATTGGTGTTTCAGAAAACATGAAAGCGTTGATAGCTACCAAGCAAACACCCAGTTAGGAAAAAGCAAAGGAAAGAAACGAGGAAGGAAAAAAGGAGAGAAGAAGGGAGGAAGAAAGGAAAGGAAAAAAGAGGGAGGGAGGGATGGAGGGAGGGGGAGGGCAGACCTCCTGATTGCCGCATTTCTAGTGTGTGTATTCACCCAGGCTGTGTGCTTTCTGGCAAGGCAGTGGTCCTGGGCATCGAGCAGGTGCAGTCCACTTCCCAGGTCCCAGTTCCCTTCCTCAAAGGAAGAGGAGCAGACCTTGATTACATGATATCACGTGCATCTATTCCAACCTTTCTGAGAGATGTGCCTTAATGGATGAGGCATGTGCATGGTTCACCTAATTTGAAACTCAAGTGCAGAAAGTGACAGAATTACAGGAAAAACTCCAGGCCCACAGGCACCTGGAGCAAGGCCTTACGACATACAGAGGACCACTAAAGGCCCAGAGGAGAGGCTGGGACAGATATTTTGAGAGATTAGGACACTCTACAGAAGCTGTGTAGAAGACTCACTTGGCCTGTGTACCAAGAGCAGGACATGTGCTGAGGACATCTTACTCTTTCACTTCAAGCTAACATCACCCCACCGAAGGATAAGCCAGCTCAGAACCAATGTGGAAAGGTTGGAAGAGGTTTCTCTTCCTTTCTTTTCTTCTTTTCCTCTCATCTTTCTTTTCTTTATTCTTTCTTCCTTTTCTTCCCCCACCAGCATTCAAGAAAATCCATCAAACTATTAATTTAATACGGGTTAAAGGAGACACCACACAAAAAAGAACAGTCTTGAAAAAAAATTGAAGAAGTCATTAAATGAGACAGTTATTATACCCCTCAATTAAAAATAAATGAATAAGGCAAAATAAAATACACCTGCCCAAAAAAGTACTGGGAAAAGAGAATTTGATTTATAATTTACCACTTTATAGAAAACAAACATTGAAGAAGGGTTCCTTTCTTCCTGCAACCCCACCAGCATTTGTTATTGGTTGATTTCTTGATAGCAGCCATTCTTTCTGAGGTGAGGTAGAATCTCAGTGTTTTTTCATGTGTATCTCTTCAATGACAAGTGATGCTGAACATTTTTAATATATTCATTTGCTGCTTTCACTTCTTTGAGAAATGTCTGTTCATTTTAGATGCCCATTTTTGAGCTGGGTCTTTATATTTGGGGGGTTTGATTTTTTTTATTTCTTTATATATTCTAGATAGCAGACTTTTGTCTGAGGAACAGCTAGTAAAAATTTTTTCCCACATTGTAGGGTGTCTCTTAGCTCTGTTGGTTGTTTCTCTTGCAGTGCAGAAGCTTTTTAATAAGATGAGATTCCAATTGTTGATTCTTTGTGCTGGTTCCCATGCTACTGAGGATTTGTTCATAAAGCCTTTTGCTGTGCCAATATCTTCAAGAGTTCTGCCTAACTTATCTTCCAGAAAGTTTAGTGTTTCTGTTTCAATATTTATATCTTTAATCCACATGGATTTTAGTTTACTGCATCGTTAAAAACAGGGTTCTAGTTTTAATCTTTGGCAGGTTGAAATCCAATTTTTCCAACACTGTTTATTAAAGAGGCTATCTTACCTCCGGTGAGGATGGCTGCCTCCTTTGTAAAAAAATGAAGTAGCTGAGTATGTCTGGAGTTGGTTCTGCATCTTCTAATCTATTGCACTGATACTTAGGTCTGTTTCTTTGCCAGTCCCATGTTGTTTTTATCACAGTGACTTTGTAGTATAGTTTCAGGTTGGGGATTGTGATACCCTCTGCCATGTCTCTGTTGCCTAGAATGGTTTTGCCATTCTAGGTCTCTTCTTGCTCCAAATGAATTTTTTGGATTAATTTCTCTAATTCTGTGAAATACACTGTTGGAATTTCAATAGTGATTGCATTGAATCTGTATAGCTGTTTTGGAAGTATGGCCATTTGCACTATATTGATTCTTCCTACCCAGGAACAAGGGATGCCTTTCCATTTTCTTATATCCTGTTCAATCTCTTTTTTCAGAGTGTTATAGTTCTTGATGTAGAGGTCTTTTTCTTCTTTGCGAGATTGATTCCTAAATATTTAATTTTTTGGATGCTATTATGAAAGGGATTGCTTCCCTAATTTCACTCTCAGTGAGTCCATTATTTGTATACAAGAAGGCTATTGACTTTTGAGTGTTGACCTTGTATCCAGCTACTCTACTGAATCTGTCAATTAAGTCTAGAAGTCTTTTGGCATTTTGGGGTCTTCTATGTAGAGTATCATATCATCAGGAAATAATGGCAGTATATCTTCTTCCTTTCCTATCTTTATTGCTTTATTTCTTGCTCTTGTCTAATTGCTGTGGCTAATGTTTCCAGAACTATATCGAAGAGGAGTGGTGATAGTGGACATCCTTCTCTTGTTCCTAATTTTAGTGTGAAGGATTTCAGTTTTTGACCATTCAGTATGATGTTGGCTGTTGTTTTTTCATAGATAGCCTTTATCAAGTTGAGATATAGACCATCTATTTCAATTTTTTGCAGGTTTTTATCATGAATGGTTGTTGAATTTTGTCAAATGCCTTTTCTGCATCTATTGAGATGATCATATATGGTCATTGTCCTTGACTCTGTTAATATAGTGTATTACATTTATTGATTTATGTACATTGAACAATCCTTGCATCCCTGGGATAAACCTGACTTGTTCAGGGTGTAAGATCTTCTTTATGATCCTCTTTATTCTGTTTGCCAGTATCTTATTGAGGATTTTTGCATCTATGTTCATTAGGGAAATTGGCCTGTAGTTCTGTTTTTCATTGGGTCTTTCCCTGGTTTTGGAATCAAAGTAACACTTGTTCGTTGTACATCAACAGAGACTGGATAAAAAAATATGTTTTTTTCTTTATAAAACGGAGTACTACTCAGTCATAAAGAATAAGATACTAGAGATATTTACAGCTAAGTGGATGCACATTGAGGTCATACTCTTAAGTAAAATTAATAGGACATACATGTGTAAATACCAAATAGTTTCTCTGGTGTGAGAAACTGAAAGTGTGAGTAATATGTATAACAGGTAATTTGAAATAGGATGAAAAGGTCTAAAAGGGAAGGGGAAGTGGTAAGGGTAGGAGAAAAGAAAGAAAGAAAAGGAAAAAAATTGAGAAAAGGAAAAAAAATTGAGAAAAGGAAAAACTGGAAGCCTTTGTGAATAAGGAGGGGTGGAAGCGGTAAAGAGAGGGCAGGTGTATGGGAAAAAAAATAAGAACCAAGATATATCATGAAAAGATACAAGATCTCCATGATGAATGTAACTGAATTATATACCTAAATTGTACCAATAAACTTAATGGGAAAAAATAACAGGACATGACATGGCAAAGGAAAATATGATCTTTATAAAATTATAAAATATTAATTATGACAGAAACAGTTTCTGAGGACTCCACATCTGCCTTGATCAGGCTAAAAGAGCTGAAGGAGGCCAGGCATGGCAACACATGTCTGTAATCCCAAGACTGAGGCAGGAGACTACATGTTTGAGCCCAGGCTAGGCAACTTTGTCATGAAGTAAGACCTTGTCTCAAAATGAAAATATAAAAAAGGCTGAGTATGTAGCTCAATGCAAAGGCTTTAGTTTCAATCCTTTGTAACACACACACACAGACACACACACACACAGAGACACACACACACACAGAGGAAAACATGGAAAAGAACTAAAAGAAATCACAAAAATGGAAAATGATAAATGATTGAAATGAGAATATGAAGAGGTAGAAATTACAGAAAAGGACCAAATATAAATTGTGGAACTGAAAAGCACAATAACCAAGATGATCACTCACTAAAGGGATTTGAAGCAGACTGGAGAAAACAGAAGAACAATGAGCAAAACTGAAGTTTGAAATGATCAAGTCGGAGAAATAGAAAGCAAAAAGAATGAAGAAAAATGAACCAATCCTAAGGGTTTTGTGGAATATACTCAAGTCAGCCAACTCATGCAAGATGGGAGTTCCATGTCTTTTCTGAACACAGATGCAAGAATCCCCAATAAAATCTAGCAAACTAAATTCAGTAGCACATTAAACTATCTACTTTGATCAAGAGCAATTTACTTCTGGAAGGTAACGATGTTACAAACATGAAAATTATTTAATGTAATATACCACATTAACAGAATGAGGAGCAAATATATAAGCATCTCAGTTAATGCAGAAGAAAAAGATGGCAAGATTCTCTACATGTTTCCTTTTTATTTGACAAAAACAATAAATCAGAAATAGAAAGAAATTTAACCTCAATATCATAAGGCATACACTAAAAACTTAAAGCTAATGTTATATTCAGTGTAGAAAGACTGAAAATTTTCCTCCAAATTCAGGAACTAGACAATAATGTCACTTTCACAGTTTTATTCAAAACAAAACTAGAAACTGTAGCCACAGAAGTTAGGCAAGAAGAGAACTAAAAGATATTCAATTTGGAAAGGAAGAAGTAAAATTACCTTTGTTCAGACATGACATGATCTTATATGTATAAAATCTTAAATATTTCATAAAAAGTTTAGAGGTAATAAATGAACTAACAAAGTAGTGATACTCAAAATCAACACCCAGAAAATCGGCTGCATTTCTATACAATAACAATAAAAAAATCTGAAAATTTTGATATCAATTTTACTTAGTACCCTAAAAAATAATACAATTCAGATTAAACTTGACTAATGAAGCAAAATAATTGCATAAAGAAAACTATAAAACATTATTGAAGGAAATTAAATATACAAATGAATGAAAGAATTACACATTCATAGATTTTTAAGACTTAATATGTAGATTCCATAGGACTAAAAGTGTTCTATGGATTCAAGGATTATAGATCTATGGATTCTATGGTACCAAAATACCAACAATGATGAAATTCCAGGAAAAAAGTCTATCATGAATTTCATATGGAGTCTCAAGGGATCTCAACAGCCAAAGAAATTTTGAAAAAAATAGTTGGTGGCTAAATTTCCTAATTTCAAAATTTAGTATAAGGGCAGATCCCTGGGAACAGCAGTGTGGTCCAGACCAGTGTAGCTGCAGGCAGATCCCAGCCAGAGATCTTCCCCAGCCTCAGAAGCTCAGGCAAGCCTGCCCAGCCTAGGCCTGCCCAGGAAAGAGCTGCCAAGGCACAAAAGCTTGAGTCAGAGGCCTGCCCCATAGCACTGGTGGTTTGAACACAGGAATTGGAGAACTGGTAAGCAGCAGAACAAAGTCTTCTTGGTGACTTGGTGAGAACTGAAGACGACTGGGTGAGCAAAAAGTTGTCTCAATAAAGACACAGTAGGCTGCATCTGTTGAAATGAGAAGAAACAGAAACAAGTCCCCAAACCAGACTTCCAGATAGCCTAAGGCAACCCCAAAGAGAAATGAGATGGACAAATCTGATATCAACTACCTGAACTCCCTGAACTGCCAACAAAAGAAGATCTGGAAAAAATGAAGTCAAAAATAATTTCTCAGATAACAGAAGAGATTGTGTCCATAGTGCAAGATATAATTAATAAATCTAGAGCAGACACATATAAAAAATAGAGGAGTTGAGGAACATGATGTAATCCCAACATAGGAAACAAATGGAATCCAGAAAACAGATGCAAACAGAATTTGAGGATATTAAAAACTCCATTGAAAGTTTATGGAGCAGAATAAGCCAATGTAAAGATAGAATTTCAGATATAGAAGATAGGATTGCAATTAGTGAACAGGAAAATAAAAAATTCTTAAAAATAGTAAGGGGCCATGAGAAATCAATCCAACAGCTGCTAGACAATGTAGAGAAGAATAATATAAGAATGACTGAAGTCAATGAAGAAACAGGAGAGAGTTCAGATGACATTAAAAAATTGTTCACAGAAGTAATGGCAGAAAACTTCCCAAGTAGGGGAAAACAATTTGATACATAGACAAGTGAGGCATATAGGACTCCAACTAGCCATGATTAAAAAAGGAAAAAAAAATCTACATATAGGCATATAATAGTTAAGATTCCAGAAACCCAACAGAAGAACAAAATTCTACAAGAAGTCAGAGAAAAGAAACAAATCACATAAAAGGAAAGCCTATTAGAATCACAGAAGACTTCTCAACACAAACCCTCAAGGCAAAACAAACAAACAAACAAAAACCCTCAATTCAACAAGAGTTTGAAGTGATGTATTTCAAGACTTAAAGGAAAACAGCCTCCAACCAAGATTGATGTACCTAGCAAAACTGCCTTTCAAAATTGATGGAGAAATAAGATACTTTCATGACAAAGAGCACCTTAAGAACTTAATAAATACCAAACCAGCACTCCCCCAAATTTTAAAAAATACCCAAGGAAACAACAATGAGTATAACAACCTCAGGAAGCCCAGCAGAAAAAATCCATGAGGAATGACAAGAAATTAAATGCAAAAGGGGAGAATCCAACAAAAAGAAAAGTCATGACAAAGATAAGTCAACACATTTCAGTTATAACCATCAATGATAATGGTTTCAATTCACCAATCAAAAGAAATATATTGGCAGAATGGGCTAAGAAGCAAGATCCAACAATCTACTGCATACAAGAAACACATTTAATTAAAAAAGAAAATAACAGACTGAAAGTTAAAAGGTGAAAACAATCCTCCATGTGACAGGAACCTGGACAAAAGCAGGAGTAGCTATCATCTGTGCAGATCACATGGATTTCAAACAAACACTGATTAAGAGAGACAAAGAAGGCCACCACATCCTTGGAAAGGGAACAATCCAAGAGGAAGAGATGACAATCATAAATATATATGCCCCAAACACTAGTGTGCCCAACTATATAAAACAAATACTAACAGACATGAAAAATCAAATAAGGACTAACACAATGGTAATGGGGGAACTCAATATCCCACTGTCACAAATAGATAGATGAACTATACAGAAAATAAACAGTGAAATACTAGAACTCAATCAAACTCTTGAATAAATGAACTTAACAGATATTTACAGAGTGTTCCGCCCCACAAAATCAGAATACACATTATTTTCAGCTGCACATGGGTCATTCTCCAAAATAGACCATATACCCACTCACAGAACATGTCTAAATAAGTGCAAATGAATTGAAGTTATACCCTGTATATTATCAGCCCATAGTGCAATGAAATTGGAGACCAATAGTAAAAGAAACTGGAAGAATTTCTCAAACACATGGAAATTGAACAACACACTCCCAAATGACCAATGGGTCACAGAGGAGATTAAAGAAGAAATCAGACAGTTCCTATAACTAAATAACAATGACAATACAACATATTGGAATCTATAGGACACAATGAAAGCAGTCTTACAAGGGAAATTCATAGCACTGAATATACATATTAGGAAAACAGAGCAAGCACAATTAAACAACCTGATGCTGAACTTCAAGCTTCTAGAAAATGAAGAGCAGGGCAAACACACAGCTCATACAAGGAAGGAAATTATAAAGATCAGAGCATATATTAATGTAATGGAGACTAAAAGAATAATACAAACAAATTAACAAAGTCAAGAATTGATTCTTTGAAAGGATAAACAAAATTGACAAACCCTTAGCCAAACTTATCAGAAAAAGGAAAGAAAAGGCCCAAATCCATGCAATTAGGAATGAAGAGGGTGAAATTACAATGAACCCAGCAGAAATCCAGAGGATTGTCAATATCTACTTTGAGAACCTATATGCCAATAAGATGGAAAATACAGAAGAAATGGACAGATTCCTACATTCATATGAATTACCAAAGTTGAAGGAAGATGACATGAAAATTCTAAACGACCCAATATCAATCAATGAGACTGAAAATGTAATGGAAAACTTACAAACTAAGAAAAGCCCAGGCCCTGATAGCTTCACTGCTGATTTCTACAAGACATTTAGAAAGGAACTACTCCCACTACTGTCTAAATTCTTCAGTGAAATTGAAAGGGAAGCAATATTCTTAAACTCATTCCTGGATGCAAGCATCACCTTGATCCCCAAAGCAGAGAAAGACCCATCTAAAAAAGGGAACTATAGGCCAATATCCCTAATTAACATAGATGCAAAAATCTTTAATAAGATACTGGCAAATAGAATTCAGAAGATCATCAAGAAGATCATAAACCCTGACTAAGTGGTATTTATCTCAGAGATGAAGGGATGGTTCAACATATGAAAATCAATAAATGTAACGCACTATATTAATAGAGCCAAGGATAAAAACCATATGATCATCTCAACAGATGCAGAAGCTTTCAACAAAATCCAATATGCAATCATTATAAAACCCTACAGAAAATTGGAATAGATGGTCTCTACCTCAATCTGATAAAAACCATCTCTGAAAAACCAACAGCCAATATCATACTAAATGGTCAAAAACTGAAATCCTTCACACTAATATAAGCAACAAGACAAGGATGTCCACTATCACCAATCCTGTTCAGTACAGTTCTGGAAACATTAGACTCAGCAATTCAACAAGAGAAAGAAATAAAAGGGATAAAGGTAGGAAAGGAAGAAGTCAAGTTGTCATTATTTGCAAATGATGTGATACTCTATATAGAAGATCCCCAGAACTCCACCAAAAGTCTTCTAGACTTAATAACCAAATTCACTAATGTAGCTGGATACAAGGCTAATACAAAAATCAAGAGCTTTTCTGTACATGAACAACAGACTCACTGAGAGAGAAATGGAGTAATCAATTCCTTTCACATAGCATCCAAAAAACTGAAATACCTAGGAATCAACCTAACAAAAGAAATCAAAGACCTCTACTCGGAAAACTATAGCACTCTGAAAAAATAGATTGAAGATGATATCAGAAAAATGGAAAGACATCTCTGTTCCTGGGTAGGAAGAAGCAACATATTGAAAATGTTCATTCTTCCAAAACTGCTATATAGATTCAACGTAATCCCAATTGAAATCCCAGCAGTGTACTCCACAGACCTTGAGAAAGCAATCCAAAAATTCATTTGGAACAAGAACAGAACCAGAATAGCAAAATCAATTTTTGGCAATAAAGAGAAGTTAGAGGGTATCACAATCCCCAACTTGAAAATATACTACGAAGCTACTGTGATAAAAACAGCATGGTATTGGCAAAGAAACAGACCTGAGGAATAGCGGAACAAATTAGAAGATGCAGAAACAACTCTAGACATACTCAGCCACCTCATCTTTGACAAAGGAGCCAAACACCCTCACTGGAGGAAAGATAGCCTCTTTAATAAATGATGCTGTAAAAACTGTGCTTCAACTTGCTAAAGATTAAAACTAGACCTACATCTCTCACCATGCACTAAACTAAAATCAAAATGGATTAAAGATCTAAATATTAAAACAGAAATACAAAATCAGCTGAAAGAGAGGATAAGTAGAACTCTTGAAGACCCTGGCGTAGGAAAAGATTTCATGAGCAAAACCTCAGTTTCCTGTAAGCTAGCACAAACAATCAACGTCTTCTTATTAAAAAGCTTCTACACAGCAAGAGAAATGACCAACAGTGTGAAGAGACAACCCACAGTGTGGGAAAAATTTTTATCAGCTGTTCCTCAGACAAAGGTCTACTATCTAGAATATATAAAGAATTTTAAAAAATCAGATCTCCCAAAATTAAAGACCCAATCCAAAAATGGGTATCTGAAATGAACAGACATTTCTCAGACACAGAAGTATAAGTAGCAAATAAACATAGGAAATAATGTTCAACATCCCTGGTCATTCGAGAAATGCAAATGAAAGCAATGCTGCGATTCCACCTCACCCCAGAAAGAATGGCTGCTGTCATGAAATGAACCAATAACAAATGGTGGCAGGGCTGTGGGGAAAGAGGAACTCTGCTCTACTGCTGGAGGGAGTGCAGACTGGTGCAACCACTGTGGAAATGAGTATGGAGATGCTTCAAAGAACTAGGATTGTAAGTCCCATTTGATCCAGCTATTCCGCTGCTGGGTATCTTCCCTAAAGAATTAGGGAATTCCCTAAAGGATCATACCATAGCGATATATGTGCACCCCTGTTCATAGCAGCACAATTTGTAATAGCTAAAACTTGGAATCAGCCCAATTGCCCATCAGCTGGAGCCTGGATAAAGAAAACATTTTTTAAAAAATAAAATGGACTGTCTGCGATCACCCGGCGGCGTGCGCGCGAGCTCCCGGCCTGCGCGGGAGCTCCCGGCCTGCGCGACAACAGACCCAGGAAGGACCCAAGGACCCCAGAGGGGGTTTTTTTCAGCTGCCTGCCTACCTGCCTGTCTGCGATCACCCGGCGGCGTGCGCGTGAGCTCCCGGCCTGCGCGACAACAGACCCAGGAAGGAAGGTAGCCGCGCGGGCGCCCTTGAAACACCCACACGACCCCCCCCCCCGTTCTCAAAACTCCTGATCGGGCCAGTCCTTAGACCAACTCTGCAGAGGCATAGGTTCCCATGAAGGGTAGTTTTCTGAGCTCCGAACTTTGATCATCTTTAAAGAAAGGGCAGGGGAAACCTGTAATAGAACGGAGTGGAGTTCAACCCTGAGGGTAAGGAAACTAAAGTTAGGCTTTGTAGATTGTGTTCAGTCTCAGTCGTGAGGAACAGCCATTGGCTAGCTATAACCAGGGGATTGGGTTCCGCATATGACTGTGCATGTGGTATAATATGAGATCAGAGATAGCCTGAAAGAGGACCTTCAAATTCTTTTTCTTTCCCTCTCTCTTGTCTCTTTTTTCCTCTTTCCACCCTAAAATTTCTTTCTTTTTTCTGTCCTGTCTCTCCAACTCAGTCTCTTGCTCCACCATAGTGTCCCTCATCTCCCTTTTTATTCCAGTTCCTGAAGAACTCAGACTTCTTTTTTTATTTTTTGTTTTTAGGACGGGTTTCTCTTTATGTTCTTTTCTCCAGTCATTTTACCTCACTCATGGCTCTGTACCTTCAAGGGAAGGCAAGCGCCTGTTACTGTTAAGGGGATATATTCCTGTCCTTATTCCTGCACTCTCTCTATCCCCCCTGAACTTAATAGCTTTGTAAAGATAGTAAGGTAATTCTACAACCTCTGGATTCACTTCAAACCTGCTCTAATTCTTTCACTTATCTAATCCTCTTGTTCTAAGTCGAACCCCCCATCCTAAATGGTAAAGATGCCATATTGAAAAGAATATTCACTGCAAACATACTATGAGCTGCTTCTTGAAATTAATCTAATTCACATGAGTTAAAGGTGATACATTAATGACTACCATAAGTGGTCAGTTGGCAAGCTGTGCCTGATCCTATTGGGCTGCTGAATGTATCAATTGGGACAAAGAGTGGTGATTGATTTAAAGAGTTGTTTTCTCTGATATTATGAAAACGAGAATGTCTATGAGTCATTAGAAACTCAAAAGCTAAAACGCAACTATATTAGGAAGATTTAAGTAATACCCAGAAATTAAAGAAGGACAACCCAACAATAAAAATAAAAATGAGAAAACACTTAAGCAAGACACAAAAACAAATATCCAGTTCACCAATAGCAAATAGTAGGACAAATGAGGATGAAAAGTCTGATAGTGAACCAACAGGACTCCCTGGACCCATAGCACAGGAGGTAACAAAATTGATCAATCAGGCTCTAGAAAAATTCAAATCAGAAATAATTTCCCAGCTAGCCAGAGAGATGATGAGCAAAATAGAAGTCATGATTCGAGACTCTAGAGCAGAAACTGAGAAAAAAATAGATGAGCTCAAGACTGTGATAGAAGCCATGAAGACTCAGCATAAGAAAGACATGGAAACAATGAATGCCCAACAGAGGAAAGAAATGGAATCCATAAAACAGATTCAAACAGATATCCAGGAGATTAAAAACTCTATTGAAAGTGTACGAAACAGAATAAAAGATTGCGAAGATAGAATTTCAGATATAGAAGATAGGATAGCAGTCAGTGACCGTGAAAAAAGAGGTCTATTAAAAACAGTAAGGGATCATGAGAAATCAATCCAACAACTCCTAGACGATACAAAGAAAAATAACATAAGACTGATAGGAATTCATGAAAAAACAGGAGAAAACACAAATGATATAAAAAAGCTCTTCACAGAATTAATGACAGAAAACTTCCCAAACAGAAGGGAAGAATTAGACATACAGATAAGTGAGGCATATAGAACCCCAACTAGCCACGATCAAAAAAAATCTACACCTAGACATATAATAATCAAGATTCCAGAAATCCAACAGAAAAACAAAATACTACAAGCAGTAAGAGAAAAGAAACAAATCACATGCAAAGGGAAGCCCATTAGAATCACAGCAGACTTTTCAACACAAACCCTTAGGTCAAGGAGAGCCTGGAGTGAGGTATTCCAAGTCCTAAAAGAAAAGAATCTCCAACCTAGACTTTTGTATCCTGCAAAACTCTCTTTCAAAATAGATGGGGAAATAAAATACTTCCACGACAAAGAGCACCTGAGAAATTTCATGAACACCAAACCAGCACTGCAAGGAATTCTAAACAATATCCTAGAAAAGGACAACGAAATTCACAATAACATGAGGCCCAACAGACCAAATCAAATAGGCAAGGCAAGAAACTAAAAGGAGATGGGAGAAAAAGTAAAAAGAGTCAACAAATGGACAAAAACATGACAAGAATAAGTCAAAATATATCAGTTGTAACCATCAATGTTAATGGCCTCAATTCACCAATCAAGAGAAACAGATTGGCAGAATGGATTAAGAAGCAAAATCCAACAATATGTTGTATACAAGAAACACACCTAGTGCAAAAGGAAGTCCATAGACTGAAAGTGAAAGGATGGAAAACAATTCTCCATGCGTCAGGAGTCCAGAAAAAAGCAGGGGTAGCAATCTTATTCTCAGATAAAGTAAATTTCAAACCAAAACTCATTAAGAGAGACAAAGAAGGACACTACATCCTTGTAAAGGGAACAATTCAAGAGGAAGAGCTGACAATCATAAACATATATGCACCAAATATAAATGCCCCCAACTATATAAAACAAATATTAAGTAACATGAAAAACCAAATAAGCACTAATACAATTGTAGTGGGGGATTTAAATACCCCACTATCACAAATTGACAGATCTACTAGGCAGAAAATCAACAATGAAATAATAGAACTGAACCAAGCTTTGGAACACATGGACTTAATAGATGTTTATAGAGTATTCCACCCCCAAAAACCAGAATATACATTCTTTTCGGCTGCACATGGATCATTCTCCAAAATAGACCACATACTGGCTCACAAAACAGGTCTAAATAAATGCAAAAAAATTGAAGTCATCCCCTGTTTATTATCAGATCATAGTGCAATCAAACTAGACATCAATAGCACAAGAAACTATAGAAACTTCACAAGCACATGGAAACTGAACAACACTCTCCTAAACAATCAATGGATTACAGAGGAAATTAAAGAAGAAATTAGACAGTTTTTACAAATAAATGAGAATGCCAATACAACATACAGGAATCTTTGGGACACAATGAAAGCAGTTCTACGTGGAAAATTCATAACATTGAATGCCCACACTAGGAAAACAGAGCGGGCTCAAATAAACAACTTAACGATGAAACTTAGACTCCTAGAAAAACAAGAGCAAGAAAAACCCAAAGCTCGAACAAGAGAGGAAATTATAAAGATCCGAGCAGAAATCAATGCAATTGAAATTAAGAAAACGATACAAAAAATAAATGAAACAAAGAGCTGGTTTTTTGAAAGAATAAATAAAATTGACAAACCCTTAGCTAATCTTATCAAAAAAAGGAAAGAAAAGGCTCAGATCCATGCAATTAGGAATGAAAAAGGCGAAGTCACAACAGATCCGAAAGAAATCCAGAGGATCATGAACACCTACTTTGAGAACCTGTACTCTAATAAAATGGAAAACACAGAAGAAATGGACAGATTTCTAGATACTTATGAATTACCAAAGTTGAACGAAGAAGATAAAAACATTTTAAACACCCCAATCACAATCAGTGAAATTGAAAATGTAATTAAAAACTTACCAACAAAGAAAAGCCCAGGCCCTGATGGATTCACTGCTGAATTTTACAAGACATTTAGAGAAGAACTACTACCATTACTCTTCAAACTTTTCAATGAAATTGAAAGAGAAGCTATACTTCCAAATTCATTCCTGGAAGCAAGTATCACTCTGATTCCCAAACCAGAGAAAGATACAACCAAAAAGGAGAACTACAGACCAATCTCCTTAATGAATATAGATGCAAAAATCCTTAATAAGATACTAGCAAACAGAATACAGAGGATTATTAAGAAGATCATCCATCATGACCAAGTCGGATTTATTCCAGAGATGCAAGGGTGGTTCAACATACGAAAGTCAGTGAATGTAATACATTATATTAACAAAGTCAAGGACAAAAACCATATGATCCTCTCAATAGATGCAGAAAAAGCATTTGATAAAATTCAACACCCATTCATGATAAAAACCCTGCAAAAAATTGGAATAGATGGTCTATACCTCAATTTAATAAAGGCTATTTATGAAAAACCATCAGCCAACATCATATTGAATGGCCAAAAACTGAAAACCTTCATGTTAAAATCAGGAACAAGACAAGGATGCCCACTATCGCCACTTCTCTTCAATATAGTTCTGGAAACATTAGCCACAGCAATTAGACAAGAGAAAGAAATTAAAGCAATAAAGATAGGAAAGGAAGAAGTTAAACTATCATTATTTGCTGATGATATGATACTCTACATTGAAGATCCAAAAAACTCCACCAAAAAACTTCTAGACTTAATTGACAGATTCAGTAAAGTATCTGGATACAAGGTGAATACCCAAAAATCAATAGCCTTTCTATACACAAATAACAGACAGACAGAAAGAGAAATAAGGGAAAAAATTCCTTTTACAATAGCATCCAAAAAAATGAAGTATCTAGGAATCAATCTAACAAAAGAAACAAAAGATCTCTACACTGAAAACTACAGCACTCTGAAAAAAGAAATCGAAGAGGATATAAAAAAATGGAAAGATATCCCCTGCTCCTGGGTAGGAAGAATCAACATAGTGAAAATGGCCATACTACCGAAACTGCTATATACATTCAATGCAATGCCAATTGAAATTCCAACACTATATTTCACAGAACTAGAAAAAAGAATCCAAAAATTCATTTGGAACCACAAGAGACCTAGAATAGCAAAAGCCATTATAGGCAACAGTCACATGGCACCAGGTGTAACAATTCCCAATTTGAAACTATACTACAAAGCCACTGTGATAAAATCAGCATGGTACTGGCAAAGAAATAGGCCTGAGGATCAATGGAACAGACTGGAAGACACAAAAACAAATGCAGATGTACTCAGCTACCTCATCTTCGACAAAGGAGCTCACCATCCTCAGTGGAGGAAAGATAGCCTCTTTAATAAATGGTGTTGGAAAAACTGGATATCAACCTGTCACAGATTAAAATTAGACCCTTATCTTTCGCCATGCACTAAATTAAAATCCAAATGGATTAAAGATCTAAATATTAAAACAGAAACATTAAACTTGCTGGAAAGTAAGTTAGGCAGAACTCTGGAAGACATTGGTATAGGAAAAGACTTTATGAACAAATCCTCAGTAGCACGGGAACTAGCAGAAAGAATCAACAACTGGGATCTCATCTTACTAAAAAGCTTCTGTACTTCAAAAGAAACCATTAGCAGAACTAAGAGACAATCTACAATGTGGGAAAAAATTTTTACCAGCTGTACCTCAGACAAAGGACTATTATCAAGGATATATAAAGAACTCAAAACAATCAGTCCCCCCAAATATAAAGACCCGATCCAAAAATGGGCATCCGAAATGAACAGACATTTCTCATACAAAGAAGTGAAAGCAGCAAGAAAATATATGAAAAAATGTTCCACATCACTGGTCATTCGAGAGATGCAGATGAAAACAACACTGAGATTCCACCTCACCCCACAAAGAATGGCTGCTATCAAGAAATCACACAATAACAAATGTTGGCGGGGTTGTGGGGAGAAAGGAACCCTCCTCCATTGTTGGTGGGAGTGCAGACTAGTGCAACCACTATGGAAATCAATATGGAGATACCTCAAAGAGCTTGGACTGGAGGTTCCATTTGACCCAGCCATCCCTCTGTTGGGTATCTTTCCAAGAGAACTAAAAGAATCATATCACAGAGAAGTATGTGCACCCATGTTTATAGCGGCACAGTTTGTAATAGCTAAATCTTGGAAACAACCTATTTGCCCATCCGTTGGAAACTGGATAAAGAAGTTGTGGTTTTTCTATAAAATGGAATATTACTCAGCCATAAAGAGCGAGAGAATAGATTCATTCATAGGAAAATGGATACATATTGAAGATATACTCCTAAGTGAAATAAATAAGTCCCACATGTGTAAATACCAAATAGTTTCCCTGGTGTGAATATTCTGCAACAATGCATAAGATTCTAATAAGATTACTGACATTTAGAAATGGGAGGAAAGGAGCTAAAGGTGTAGGGAAGGTGTGATACGTAGGGGAAGAACAAAAAGGGAAAAGAAAAAAATGTGAGAGAATGAAAAGATGAAAATAAAGTGTTTGTAGATGGGGAGGGGAGGAGGGGGTGAAGGGAGGGCAGAGGTAAAGGGGAAAAAATGAGAATCAAGACTTGCCATGTAAAGGTACATGATCCCAACAATGAATGTAACTGTACTGTATCCCTAAATGTACCAATAAACTCAATAAAAAAAAAAATAAAAAAAAAATAAAATGGAATACTAGTCAGCCATAAAAATGATAATTTAGAGACATTTATAGCTAAATGGATACATATTGAAGTGATACTTTTAAGTGATATAAATAGGTCACACATGTGTAAATACCAAATAGTTTCTCTAGGGTGAAAAAATGAAAGTTTAAATAAGGACTAAAAGATATAACAGTTAATATGAAATTGGAGGAAAAGCAACTAAGAGGAAGGGGAAACGGGAGGAGTAGTGGAAAGGAAACAAAGGAATGGAATCAATATGAGAAAATGAAAAATAATGGAAACAAAGTCACTGTAGATTGGTAGGGATGGAGGGGTTGAAGGGAGGGGAGGGAAATGGGGAAAAAATAAGAACCAAGATTGATTAAGTAAAGGTAGAAATTTCCAACAATGAGTGCCATTACATTGTATACATTAAACATACCAATAAAATTAATAAAAATTAATAAATAAATTACTCATAATTCCTAAAATAATTTAGTATAAAGAAATGGTAATCAAAACATTGTTTTCACTAGCTTAAAGAGACACATTTAGTTCAATGGCATAGAATACATACCCTAGTAGCAAGCCAGCATGCTATATACGGGCAAATGTTTTTCAACAAAAATAACTAGGCCAAGAAAAATAGTGGGGACACTTGTGATTAGCACCAAAGTGAAGACAGCACCATAGTATGATATATAGGAAGATATGGATACTAACCTAGGCTTTATAATTTAAAAGACAACAAAAAGATTAAAAGTATACACTTACTGTGCCTCGGGTCTGACCTTTTTTAATTTTTTTGGTTAAGTGTATGAAGCAAGGGAAGAGGAAATATGAGGCAGAAAAATATAATGAGATATAGCAACTAAAATTCAGTCTGTTTTTAGTCTTTTTAAAGCAGTACATGTTATCTGCTTAACACAGAAAAGTTAGTCTGTATCTCAAATTTTTCAAAGTGAAAGAAAGCGATGATGAGCAAATCCATACTTTGAAATAGTTTTCCCATTTGAAAAAGGAACCCCGGACAGATATGACGTGGTTTATTTCTTCTCGTGGACATGTTGGATCCAACACAAATAGGCTAATGTGCCAGGCAGGGATATAATCCTTGAATAGATATTGTCTGTCTTCTTTATTATCATTTGTATGAGATTAACATAAATCCATCACCAATGTCCAATGTAGGGGATCTATCTATCTATCTATCTATCTATCTATCTATCTATCATCTATCTCCTGGTCAGAGTGATCTGGATAGAGGAACAGAATGAAGACGATAGACAGATAGACAGACAGACAGAAGTAGATCTTAGATAGATCTTACAGGGTCAGAGGCAGGACACTCCATAGTGGCTGTCTGTGTGCTGAAGAGCAAGTGGATCTAACGTTTGGGCCAGGATACCGGAAGCCACAGAATAAAAGGGATCAAGAATGCAGTGCCAGTTCAGGAACGAAGGCCTGAAGCTCTCAGGAGAGGCCCTGGTGTGTACATGTGCTGAAAGGCTGACGACGCTGGTGTCCAGTGTCACCAGAATGGAGTGTTGTAAAATGCAAGCAGACCTTCTCTTTCTTCTTTCAGTCCGTCTGGGTTGCAAGCCTATTGGATGGTGCCACACGCAGTCAGGGCCCGTCCTGCCCCTCAGTTTGTTGGTCAACATGCCAATCGTCTTGGAAATACTTCCCAGACACAGCTGGAAGTGCGGCTCACTTTTCTAGTAGGTGCCTCATACTCCAAGTTAACACTCACAAGTAGTGATCACAGGCTGGTAGGAGCAATATCAAAACAACAGCATGTCCTATGATGAATAGGGTGAATGCAGGCAAGCAAACATTTAAAGTGTCTTGTGTGTTTTAGTGTGTATCTTCAAGAGTAACGAGGAAAAATGCATATGGAAAATTTCAGAGCACCTGAGTGGATATTTGTTACCATTTTGTTTGCGTCTTAATCCTTGCCTTCCTAGCAGCACAACTCACAGTAGCTAAGTCTTGGAAGCAGCCTATATTTCCGCCAACAGATGAATGGATAAAGAGAACATATTTGCACACAATGGAGTACTACTATGGCATGAAGAAGGATAAATTTGAGTCATTTGTAGGAAAATGGACACACCTTGAGACTATAACATAAAATCAATCAAACGCACAAAGCTTAAATATTGCATGGCTTTTCTTGTAGGAGAAACTCAAAGAATAAATAAATGAAAGCAAAGTAAAAGATAGATAAAAGGGAACATGGAAATGGAACTTTTGCAAAAGGGAAGGTGATCAAGAGATGGAGGATGAGGAAGTGTGAAGGGGATGTAAAGAGTTAAGGGGTGTTACATATATGTACCAACATGTTCTATACATGTACCATGAGGAATATAATAATTATGTACTCCAAATATGTCCTAATAAAAACAGCTTGATTTGTGACTACTGAAATGCCACCAAAACTAAAAGCAATTTATACATCATGGACATTTGTGTATATAAAGGATTTCAATATAGACTTTATCAGAGTGCAACTTTAGAATTGCAGCAAAGCAAGGGCCCAAGTTAACTATTTGTGTAGGCAAGTCAACAAATTTAAGGAAAAGAAGGGTTTTGGAGCTTACTTGACACCCAAGTTCTTACCTAGGTAGACAGACTACATTCTCTGCACGTGATCTTCTTGCAGAAATAATGCTGTAAATGTTGCTCTGATTATTTTAAACTCTTTAGATGGCTCAGGATTTTCCCTACAAAATTTGAATATAAAATTTTCAGCTCTCCAAAGCATTGCTGAAGGTATTTTGCTACCACTACAGAGACATTATTGAGTAGTCTAAAGATCAATTTCAGTCATTTTGAAAGAAGTTCTTTAAGAAGGACTTATTTCTTGGTTCATTTGACATTCTGTTTTTTGTTTATTTGGTTTTTTTGTTGCCGTTGTTTTGTTTTTACAAAGCTGAAGATCAAACTCAGGACTCTGTGTATGACAAGCAAGGGCTCTACCCACTGAGGTGCATCTCTAGCCCACTGGTATCCTGAAATAGGAAATACTGCAACATTTCTCCCGAGTTCCTGGTGGCACGATGTCAGGTGGTGCAGCACCAGGTATTGGTGTGGTCCAGCCATCAGCTTGGTTATGGAGCCCTGTGGAGCAGGTGACAGGGAATTATGGGCCGAGAGAAGGGATCTGTGCTTTGGGATACAGGGGAAGCTCTTTCTAACAGTACTGTTACATTTTTTGTTTTTTCTTCCCTGTTGTTTTGATCCAAACTTTCTGAGTAGTATGTAGTTTTCTTTCTATTGACATTGACAGTGCCTTTCCTTAAAGCCTTTGTGAATTTGCACTAGTAATAAACTTAAACTTTTGTATTCAAATCTGTACCATTTTAAAAATAACTCTTGTAAGAATGATCAAGACATGGCATCCTAGACCGAGAGCTTTGTTTCAGAATTAATGTTTCAGTCATAGTTGTATGAAGTCTTCATTGCACCCAGCGCACTGCTGCATGTATGAGCAGGTAGGGGACTACAGAAGTCAGAAGTGAAGCTTTCCCCTCCTTGGCCACATATGCACGTTACTAAGGACAGGGGAGCATCTTTAAACTATGCCCACAGCTCACCCTGAAGAAAGACACTCTTGAAAGTTCATTAGTTACAGAATGATTGTACTTCATTTTAATACCTTGTTTTACATCTTCTTGGAGGTTAAATTAAGTCAATAGTGCATGTTACCTGACAGATAAATTGCTTTTTTTGTCTCAATTCTAAGTGAGGTTTCAAAAATGTATTTACAATTGGTGTTGGATTGCCTTTTCTTTTTTATTGAAAAGCTTCAGCTTCTTAATAATTCTGTAGTCTAATTGCATGTTAAAAATGAATTGAATAAGGTTATAATTACCCTTAGATTAGTCACTCTAATTAAGGTCCACCTTCACAATGACTTTGATTTAAAGTACTTTCTTATGGGATCAAAGAGTTTATTTCCTTTTTAGTCAAGGGCTTAAAATAGTTGGATATATTTACATATTTAGCAACTTTCAACATCTAAACACTAATGACAAATAAGATGGAAATTTATGAAAGAAAGGAATTCATTAAATATGTGTTTATTATGGCTAATACAACCCCTTATTGTTATTAATAATAGTGTAGTAACAGTTTTTTCTATTACTTGTTGACTAAAGACTCCTAAGAAGACTATCAGTATGGGCCAGGGATTTAGCTCAGTGGTGCTACTGCCTGCCTCACAAGTTCAAGGTCCTGAGTTCAATCAATCCCCAGTGCCAAAAGAAGAAGAAGAAGAGGAGGAGGAAGAGGAGGAGAAGGAGGAGGAGGAGGAGGAGGAAGACTATCAGTAAAGCCTGTTGATCAAACAGAGCTGAGTTTGTCAGATTAAGAAAGAACACTACCTAGACAAATAGGTAGATTTAGATATAGATGATAGATACTACATAGATACAGATGACACGTGATACATATGATAGATGATGACAATGATAGATGGATTATAGATAGATGATAGATGGAGAGATAGATGTGTCTCAGGGGTATATCAGAAGTGGGAGCTGCTTAAAATGTACAGATCTGTGGTACAAATTGGAATTGTGGATAAGGCAGGATCATGGTCTTCTAGCATGTCTCAAAAACTAAGCTCTTTTGTAAGCAGTTCGCTCAAGTGAACAATCTGTTGTCCCCATAGAAGAGCCATTTGAACATGTAAGTGGGCTTGTTAGTCTCCATGCATTATTGTCTGCAAGATTTTCTTAAAGCAGATTCTAATGAGGGGGGATGAATGACAATGTGTCCTTTACTGTAATAATTACTTTTAATTTAAATATTCACCATATATCTTAATCATCCTTTGTATGTACTTGAACAAATGTTCTTGTTACATAAAAAAATTTTCTTGAAGCAAATAGTAAAGTAATACACTGGTTTAAGGTTTTATCTTCCTGCTGTCAAATCACATTGATATGGGCGGCACCAGTTCTTAGTCCCAATAGATAAACTTCACTGACACAGGTTGTTTCAGTACTCATCTGAACCTGTTTCCTGGTGTCTGGCTGCCTTCAATCAGGCTGCCTTCAGGAGCCCTTTGAATTAAGAGATGGTGAATCCATATTAATGTTTGATATGACTTTTACCTTGGATTGCTACAGTTTAATTTTCTCCCACAGAAGAGCCTAAAAGCTAAGAATACATTGGAACTTTGAGAGTGCTGGTTGTCTGTTTATCCAAGTTCTCAAGCCACTGTTTCATTAACAAGAAGTTTAGTGGGACATTTATTTTATATAGCATCACATCACAGCCAGAACAGAACATGGAAATACCTGGGCAGGTGTTTAGCTTCATTGTGAAGAACATCATAGGATGCCAGCTCAAGTGAAACTGGAGTTTAGTCACTCCATTTTAATGATTCTGGAGAAAACAGGAAGATGGATGGCAAAGGCAGAGGGAATGGTAGAGGCTGGACACCCAGAGCTTGAAAAATAGCAACGAACTGAATTTTCTCCATTCATGATTTAGCAAGGCTACTTATAAGAATCCTTATAAGTAGAGGTGAAATCATAATTCAAAGTATGACCTACTAGGAGTAAAAGAATGGTCTTGGTAGCACTAGTCTTGGTATTAAAATGACCAGGCAAAGGGACCATGCCTTTCGAACAGCACACTAGACTATAGAGTGATAGCATTGAGTACACTTTGAAGTCAACCCTAAGAGGAGGAGAATTGGACAGAGAAAGAAAACAGGAAACCATGAATGGACTTACTGAGAAAGAGATGAGAGTTCAACAATCTCTTGAAGACACTTAAAGTCACCAGTTTCACCCATTTCCTTTTGCAGGACATTTGCATATCATGGACTTTTTGCATATCTTGGCCACTAATTTCCCAAAACCAATTCCATTCAGAAGTCACGATTTATTCCCCAATAGAGGCAGAGTTGCTCACCTGCTATTTCTAAAATGATTATTAATAGAGCCCCCAAAGCCCTCCTGTCTGCAGAACAAGCCACCGAAATAGCAACACATCACAATCTGCTTTGGAAAGTTGTCAATTAAAATAATGGATCTTTAGTCACAAATCGTTATCACAGTTTGATTTTAAAGTCAATGGAAGAATTATGGTGAGCATAAAGGAAGAGCAACAGCAAAGAGAAATTGTCAAATGCTTCAAATATTGGTTGGTTTTCACAAAGGGCTGGTGATACAGGGAAAGAAATGTTTTGGAGTTGAGACTGCCTTAATGGATATTAGCTCTTAGGGTATACCAGAAAAATATATGAATACTAAAAAGCTTCTTAGAATTTATGGGTGTTTATTTGGTTAATAAAAATAACTGATCAAAAGTTTTCATCGAGATGTAAAAGCATTTGCACATGTGATATATAAATGCCCATATGCATGCTTACGATGCAGACACTGAATGTCAGTGCAACCAGAGTCCAGATGAAGTAACAGAACAGTAATAGTGACCTAAAAACACTTAGTATTTTCGTCTCTTGCCACACCACAATTACTCCAAAGGTAACCACATTTCTGTATTCTATTGCTATTGTTCCTTACTCCTTGCTTTTCTGCATCATATATGCGGAATTGCATATTTTTTCTTTTGTGCCTGGATCATTTTGCTCAATTTTATGCTTGTAGCTTGCTCATTTTTTAATGTATATTAGTGGATTTTATGAAAATATCATAATTTGTCCAATCAAATGGCAAGAGATATTTGAGGAGGTTTATAATTTTTAACTATTACATATAATACTGTTATGAAAATTCTAATACATGTCTTTTGTTGAGAATGTAGATTGTTTCCTTTGGGGCTTATTACTAAAGGAATTGCTTGATCATAAGATATGTGCATGGTCAGCTTCAGTAGGTTGTGCCACTGAGTCTTCCCAAGTGGTAAAAACAATTTACACTCCTACCCGTAGGTCCTAAAGTTCCAGTTGCTCCATACTTGTGAAGACATGGTACTGTCTCTCCTTTTTTCTTAACATCTTGTGAAATGTGGAGTCATAGCTAGAATTTTAGCCTTCTCTTCGAATCAGGCATCATTGCAATACACAGTCCATAGTAGTTTGATCAAGACGAAGTCTTAATAAACACAGAAAGAATCTAGTGTGGTGGTGAAAAATACTAAAACTCTGGAGAGTAAGAGTATGTCGACCTTCCAAGAGGCTAAGATTGCTTCTCTTGTTGTGACACTGAATATTCTGACCAATGAGCTCTGGTCAGGCAGTGGATGGAAAAAATATCTTAAATTTGCAAAACGAGAAACTTGTACACAAAGGCTAAATGTCAAAGACTATGCCTTTTTGATTCAAATGTATATATGCCTTTAAGGTGTTTTTATTTATTTATTTATTTATTTATTTTGCACTGGGGATTGAGCTTGGGTCCTTGTGCTTGCAAGGCAGGTGGTGAAATCACTGAGCTAAATCCCCGGCCCATAAGGAGTTTTTTGGGCAAGACCTTCTTGTTTATTTTCTATGAAATTGTGTATATACACTTTTGAATGGTAATATCCTAGATTGACTACAGTAAATGTTTCTAGTGTTCCATAATTTTACTCAGTCCACCCCTTCTATTTATGATAAATTTAATTATTTATTATCTGACTTTTCAACTAAAATGCATCATGTAAGAAGAGGCTGTATCTAACTCATTTACCTTTGTATGTCCAGTAACTTAATCTGTCTTTGACACAGACTGAGATACTCAGTAAGCATTGGGGTGGCAATGAATGAGTAGGTGACCACTGAAATAGGTTTCATGAGCACAGGAAAGATCCAAAATGCTGCATATTTTTAATTTTTTTTTTTTTTTTTTTTTTTTTTTTTTTTTTTTTTTTTTTTTTTTTTTTTTTTTTTTTTTTCATGCAGAAGCCACAGTTCTCTGCTGAGATTGAGAGGTTTGAACCCTGGTTGCACCCTGGGATCCAATTGGCTACTTTCTTTTAACCCAATGCCCTCGGGGTCTCAGGGAGGCCCCCTGGCAAGACCTGGCTCCTGCGAAGCACGCAGAACCACTGAACTAAACCCCCAGCCCTGCATTTTTAATTATCAAATAAAGCCATTTTTTTTTAAAGCAGCTAAATCTGACAGAAGTAGTTTGTACTTAACAATTTAAGACTGCTCCTTTCATGGTGAGATTTTTGTGAACATGCAGTTGAAGCATTTCTTCAGGCACCCTCATTAAGAGTTAGGAAGGGTGGGGTATTAAGACCGAAGAGGGTAGAGAGGGTTCTCTGTGTTTCCTACCCCATTCCTACTTATGATATTTGCTATTGATTTCATGTTGCTATAAGTATTTCATTTACACTTTTTTAAAAAAAAGTATCCCACGTTGTCTTTTAGTGAAGGCGAAGCTAGTATTTTGATCCACAAAGCAGCTGCTACCTTTCTGTCACTATTTTTAATTCTTATGAGTACTAAGTTTAGACATAGAATGCTGAAGAATTCTTGCACACATTTGTTATTTTCAGTGCTATGACTGAGTCTTCAAGAACTCATTTAATGTGTTCCTCTATTTCCAGGTATTTAACTATTCCAGGTAGCTCTCTACCAAATTCTTTAAATTTCCGTGAAACAAAATTACTCTTCCTCTCTGGTATCACGCTGAAAGCTTCATATCTCCCAACTTTAGAAACATTTCTGTTTCACCCTAACTTATGACACTGTAGTTAGGAAAAGTCTCAGAAAAGTCTTCTCCCGTGGAGACTTAAAAAGCCAAATGGCCTTTCCTTTCCTTGCCGCCCTCCACAAAGGCTGACCTCCGATTCAAAGGCAGCTCTCCTGTCTCATCCATGCTATGCAGGTTGCTTCTTCTTGTACTCTCTAGTTTGCATCGTAACTGATGTAAAAGCGGATGCCAGTGTCTGCAGCCACAGGAATAGCAAACGCAGAGGTGTTGGAAATAATGTCATAGTTGTCGGAGGAAGTCTCTGTCAGCATTTCTCAGAAAAAGGAAACAGCAGGCGCTTTTTATAATGTAACTTTAATTACACCGGCCTAGCACCCTGGCATAGGCTGAGGACCTGTTTATGACACACTTGCCAAGAGTAATTTGAAATGCTTCAAGACGTGCGTCTCATAAGTGGTGTCACCCCCTACAGGTGCGAGCCGGCAGGTCTTCTTTCCTTCCCTGTTTTGATCTCCTCTGTCCACGGTGGGTCTCACTACTCAATTTAGAATAATTTAAAATGAGCAGCCATAGTCAAGGAAAGGAGAAGGTGAACAAACCACTTAGTTTTTTGTTGTTTTTTTTTTAGTTTTTTAGTTTGAACAAACCACTTAGAAAATGTGCTGTATATGAGACATAGCTGAATACTTACACTTCCAAGGTGTGATGTGGTCAAAGAAGTCTAAATTAATAAAACAAAATGAAATGGGTTATTACTTATTTTCTAATACTAAGCTTATTTGTGGAGTTTTATATTTGAATGTGGCCTTCAAAACCCTAGCTAGATAATGAAAGCTCAGAAAACCAACCACCAGATGTAACATAGACTTCTCTCTGGCTCTCCGATTGGTTATTCTAAACAAAGGACTGTTAAGATTGTTTTGTAATTTGGTTTGCCAAGACTAATTTAGTTCAGGGGTAAGGAAATATTCAAATCAAATAAAGAAAAAGCAAGGAAATTTAACCTATGAGTGTTTCCAATAAATTTTTTGGCAGGTAATTTAAAATTTTCTCCAATTTCTGGGTATTATATGTTAGAAACAAACCTCCAGAATTTTCAGTCTCTTATTTTTAAAATAACTCCTTGAAATGAAGTTGACTAGAAAGTTAACTTGGAGAAATTTTCCTTTTTCTTTTTGCACTGTTGGAGATTAAACCCAAGACCTTTCCACTGATTTAAAAACACAGCCCATTTTTATTTTATATTCTGAGACACATCTTGCTAAGTTCTGAGTTGTCCAGATTGGCCTTGAACCTGAGATCCTCCTACCTCAGCCTTCTAGAATGCTGGGATTATAGGAGTGCTCCCCCAAGTCTGGCAACTGGAGAATCTTTTTACTTGTAGGATTTAGGGTTGTATTAACAATAAACAAAATTCAGAAAAGTAATGTTAAACTTCCTTCTAAATTAATTTTATGTGCACCTGATAATTGTATAATACAAAATGCCTGTAAAATATTTTCAAGATGGATTATCAAACAATATGTTAGAATTTTACAGTAACAATTCCAAGAGGACTATAGTGTATGTAGTGGGTTATTTTGACAAAGGAAACAAAAACTTCTATTTCCAGGCTAAATATGGTTGTTCTCTTGTCAAATTCAATCTCCAATTGCAAAACATACAAGGCTTGCAGGGTCTTCTCTATCTCTTTTCTTCTGGAACTGCCGTGTGTGTGTGTGTGTGTGTGTGTGTGTGTGTGTGTGTGTGTGTGTGTGTGTGTGTGTGTGTGTGTGTGTGTGTGCGTGCGTGTGTGTGCGCGTGTGTGACTGAAACTGGTATACATGTTTTTATGGATTGGGAACTCTGAGTTAGTTCACCTTAAAGCCCAAAACAAAAGGTGGTGAGTCCAATGCTACATTTGCACAGCTTACTTTCTAATGGACATTATCACCTGCTACAGGGTGATCATATCTATTCCAAAAATTTGAAATGCTAAATGCTCTAAAACCCAAAATTTTTTGAGCACAAGCATGATGCACAATTGGAAAATGCCACATCTGACCTTTTTTTTTCACTTGTTTACTATGCTATGTGTTCTAAGTCAAACACACAGGCATGCTAATAATGTATGAAATTACCTTCAAGCTATGTGCTTTAGGTGTATATGAAACATATATGAATTTTGTGCTTAGAGTTGAGTTCCCTCAAGGAAATATTATATGTGTGGAAATATTCTAAAATTAAAAAAAATCTAAAACCCAAAATACTTTTGGTCTCAAGCATTTTGGATAAGGTTTACTCAACTTCTAACATTAATTGTCAGCCAGTCACAGGAAATCTAATATGAAACATTACTATAGCTTTATTTTTCTTCTTATATATTCTGTTAACTCACACGCACCAGGGAAGCTAGGGACTATTGGAATCGATAGCAGATGAATGATGGATGAATCATAAATTGGATTGTGTGTTGGTTTATTTAATTAGTTTATTAAAGTTCTCTGGAAACATCTAGGCACTGTGCAAAATTAATATACAAGAATACTTAGCTGTCCAATTAGGAAAACATAAATTAGTCAAATCATCTATGCTGTAAAAACCACAGCTGCCAAAAAAATTAAACAATTGGAAAGCTAATGAAAATAAATGTTTTGCAATGTATTCAGAGCACCCTGTGTATAAAAGAGGCAGTGAACCGTCAAGGAAGTGACCTATGTTTATTACAAAGGCAACCTCCTCTAGATGAGGTTGGTCATTTGGAAGACTGAGCTTCACCCATATGTTTTAAAATTTTACTCAGGGACTTATTTATTTATTTGCTTGGTTGATGATGTAAGGAAAGCTTTTCAGTAGTGGAATTAGTGGAAATGTCTAAGTTTTTTATTAATATCTAAAATTCTGTGATGGAACTGAGACAACTGTTAGGACTTATTCCTTCCTGACATATTAGATTTTTGAGAAGCTACAAATTCTACTTGAGTTTATCTTCTGCTTTGTTTCGTCTACCTTAAGGATAGCAAACCATTTGTTAGATGTGAATTAGATGCTGTAGTTCAAAGAAAACTCACAGTAGGGTCTGCCTCATGACAATCTCTAAGGCATCTTCAGAAGCTTTTCCATTCAAGAGGCAAAATTCTTCTCTCAGTTCTTTCACTTTCTGCAATAAATTATTGATCGTGGGAAATCATAGAACTTGGACTTCAAGAAAAATAATGAGATAATTTAATGACTTCAGCTAATACATGGCTAGCCTGGGGCATCACTGTTTTAAAACCTACCAGTTTATGATCATTTCAGTGGATATTATCAATAAAATGACTATCCTACAGAAGGAAGAGGCTGTGGATTTGAATACAGTCTTTGTTTCCAATTATCCCTGAAGCTTGAATAATGGATTGCAAGCTCTCATTTGCAATTCTAGTATCATTTGATTGCTGAGCACTGGAAATATCTGTCACCGGTCAGACCACCTGGTAGATGGAATTGTGTGTGAAACTGAGCAGGTGCTGCCCATTCAGGATGAGATGGACTCACTGCACGGTTCTGGCAAAGGAAGAAAGGAAGATTGGTGCATTAAATATTGTCAGATAGCATGAGCACTTGGAGCGTGTGTGTAAGCACAGGTGCACACACACACACACACACACACACACACACTGAAGTGGCTGAAAACTAACTATTCTGGGCACAAAACTGAGTCCTGTATATAGTTCAGGAAACTGATGAAAGGCTAGCTTTTGACCTATGGAAGTGCAAAGATGTAGGAGCATTCTGCGTCTCTCCTTTACAGACATGTTCATGATTTCTTTGTCTGCCTTTCCTTTTTGCATCTCAGATCTCACAATGGGATTGTTGAGGTACAGTTTCTGGAAATGTGAATCTACTTTTGCCAGTCCAAAATATCTCTTTTCAATGTTGTTCTGGATTAACAGCTCACATGGAACACAATTCTTGACTGGAAGTTATTTTCGCTCTTCACTTTGCAATTATTAGTTCATTACTTCAGTCTTTCCATGGTTGCTATTGAGACAGTTGCTCCCAGTTCCTAGTCACCTAACTGTAGGCAATATCTTCCTTATTTGTATTATTTTAAGTTCTATTTTGGCAACTCCTCAAATCTTATAAATTTTAAAAAATCCTCAACTGTGAAACTTTTCTCCATTTTACTCCCCTCTTTTTGAACCCCAGCTGTATCACATCTTTATTTCTTTCCCTATCTCATCTATCTTAGCTGTTCTGTCTTTCCTTCCTATACCTTTATCTTTACAAACTACATTTTAGGTAGTTTTCTGCCCATAATTATCTTTCCATTAACAAGTTTCTCTCTCAGTACAGCAATCCTAACTAAAGGATAAATTAAGATTTAAAAAAATTTGTGATTCTATATATTTTATCTCCAGAAGCTCAACTTATCTTTTTATAAACTTGTTTCTCACTTTTTATAGTTCTTTATGCCAATATAAATAAACACTAGATTATCTCATTTCTTTAATTTTATATTAGAAATAATTATAAGAATATATCTTGTACTTTGAGTATCTTTGAGAGTTCTACTTACACTTACTTCTTGTTTCCATAGACATTTGATCTAAATTACATGTGTCTTTGAGCTGTTTGTTTAGATTGAGAGCTCAAATGTGGTTCATCTCAACCTGTGGCTGTCCTGTGAGTTCTGGCTTGAAGATGTGCTGTCTTTTTGCTTTCTTGTATTGTTCTCTGAAATTAATGAAAAAAATCTTAGATCCTGATTTTGTCTAATTTCTTCATTTGTTCTTCCTGAGGTGTCATGTCTAGCAAGCATGCGATCTTCGTCTCCAAGGAATTATGTTGCAATTTCACCTTCATCTGTTTTACCATTAGGGATTTCTCTTGCATTTGTGCATTCTTAAGTATGCATTTAATAGTAAGTTTATTTTTCTAGTAATTCTAGATGTTTTAGAGTGGGAGGTATGATCAGAATATCTGCTATACTTTATTTTCCCCTATGGGGATGCTGCTCCTACTGTCGTGATGTATGAAGTCAATGAAACAACACTACTTAGCGTGAACAGTTTCTTGGGCACTGAAGGGATCTGAGTTCAAATTCTGTTTGTACTATTTAATAACTACATCACCTTGATTAAAACTCTCACAGTCTTAATATCCTCATGTGAAAATGGAGCGAATAACATCAATACCTAAGTTTTACAGCAGTTGTGGGATGTAACAAGATCATAAGAACACCTGGCACATAGTAAGACTCCTTAAGTGTTAGTTATGTTATTATCTATAAAGTTATTAATACAGTTATCTTCACAATGTCTTTAAAAATCAAGTCTCAAGATATTTCTCTTTTTTTCTTCCTAAACTTTAAAAACTTTTGATTAACCTATAATAATTACTTATTTCTAAGGCAAATGTGATATTTAAATACATGTACAAAATGTATAGTAATAAAATCAGGGTAACTAACATTTCTTTTCCTTAAGCAAGAAGGAAATATTATAAGAATGCTATGTTTTCCCAAAGGAGAATTTATTGAGCACTGCTGCACTTATTAACTTGTTTTATAAAATAGGCCACCAAGGATGAGGAAGGTATTATGGTTTATATCTAGACGGCCCCCAAAGCCTCACATGCTCAGAGGTGGGGTTTTGGGGCAGTGACTGATCACAGGTGTGTGATACTGGACCAGTCCACTGATTGGATTATAGCCGAGTGTGATGTTGGGAGGTGAAACCAGTGTGTGTGTGTGGGGGTGTCACTGGGGGTGTGGCCTAGGAATATAGATTCTTAATACTCCCTTAATCCCCCTTTCCTACTTGCCCTGACATAAACTGTTTCCCCTCTGCCATGCCACCCTGCCTGGGAGCCAGCTAATTATGGACTGAAACCTCTACAGATGGTGAGCTAAAATGAACCTTTCCCCCTTTAACTTGTGGGTGTCAGGTATTTTGTCCCAGCAATGAGAAAGTAACTAAGACAGAAGGTATAATGGGTTGTTGAGGATCACAAAATCAGTTAGTGAAAAACTGAGATTTGAACTCTGTCTGACATACTTTGAGATACGCATCCATTTTTACTAAATCCCAATATCTCTTAAATCTAATTTTCTATTCCATGTAATCATTCCTTAGTAACTTTATTCTGCATGAGTCTAATCCTATTATATAAGATGATGTTTTCTCTGAATCTGTTCAACAACTGTAGCCACAAGCAATAGGGGGCTATTTAAATTTAAATTAATTTAAATCGAGTTTTATTAAAAATTAAGTTTCTTAGTTTCATTAGTGTCATTACAAATGCATACTAGCTGCAGGTGTCTATTGGCAATTGTGCACCCGAAGAGACACAGAGCATTTCCATCATTGCAAAAGATCTCATTGGACAGAACTACTCTAAATTATTTTTGAGTTAAGGGAACTACGTCATGGGCAGTACCAGAGCCTTTTATTTTTTTCTCTTTCCTCATTGACCTTCAAAATCATAACAGGCATGTTTTGCTAACCACAGTTTATACTTAACTAAATCAATGAGTGTAAGCTTAGGGAAAGACTCCAATTTGGCCAGCATTTGCTCTTCAAGTGTCCTGTGTTTGGGGTGATTGAATTAGGTGCTGTTTTCTCATCCTAAGCAGGAGTCTGGCAACCATCCCCCCCCTAGGGTATACAACAGCTCTGATTTGAGTGACTCTCTGCCTAAAAATAAGCTCAAACACAGCCCAAATAGAAGTATATAAAATTATATTCTCCTAAAAGTGAGCCCAAAGCAACCATTTATTTCTATTTGCTAAATTCTAGTATTTACAGAGATTTACTAAATCCTGTATGCTCCACACTTTTTCTGTATGTAAAAAAAGAAGAATTTTGCATCAATAAACATTTATCTCAATTTTAAAGAAAGTAAGAAATTGATTAGCAGGGCAAAGTTCTATTAATAAAAATTGTAGTACTTTGTGTTTATGAATAAAGATCAGAGTACCCCTTACTTACTATTCTTAACACCTACATTCCAGACAGAAAAATTTAAGCAAATTATAGAAAACATGCTCCCAACATCAATTATATAGGCGAGAATGAACGACTTCTCACCTCTTAAATCAATGATATATTTCAGGCTTTGGCATGCTTATATCTTAGGCAATTTCATGTTTAGAAGGGTGTCTTCATTGTAAAATGACTTGTTTGTTTATAATTTAACAGAAAATTACTGGAATCAGCAACTAGTAAGAATGCTTAAATGATGGTTGATCAACTGCTAAACATTGAGTGTGGACTACTTTCAGGAAGAAGAACTGCTGAGACACGTCCTTGATGAGACTGCCGCATCTATATGATTTTCACCTCCAGGAACAATCAGGTTCTTCAGGCCATGATCTGAGAAAAGTTCCTTCGTGTTTCCATGAAGGCAAGGAAAAGTGACCATCTGTTATACATACAGAGTGATTTGTTTTCCTTAACAAAGGCCTGTCCTTATGGAAATATATTTACCAGGGACCAGCTGATATGGGTGAGGGGAAAGGATCAATTTCAGTCCTTTCTTTCCCTTTCATGTGATTTCCAGAAACAACGCTGAGAAGAAACCACCAAAATCACAGTCCAGGTAAACAGAATCACTAAAGCCAGTCATTAGATATCTTTTTCCCAATAAAGTGAACATTAGAGGACTTTACATCTCAGTTCCTTTCATTTTATTTTTTTGTTATTTATTTATTTTTTTTTCTTTTTGGTACCAGGGATTGAACTTGGGACCTTGCATTTGTAAGGCAGGTGGTGCTTAGTTCTTTTTAGCTAATGCATCATGTCTAACTTTTTTTTTAAAAAAATGTAAAATGTTATAAAAGGAAAAGACTGCAGAGAGAAAATGAGCATCAGAACCTATGTTCTGACAGCTGTATTAATCTCAGACCAAATTCTTCCCCCTCTGGGCTTTTCAGCTTGAGATGTTTCTATGAACATAACTTCATGCACAGATGAACCCATCAAAGATAGTTTTCACTTCTGTTACTATATTTTTATATTGTATCTTAGGTTTTTTTTTTTTTTTTTTTCCTACTGGGAAAAAATACTTGACATCCAAAGTTAAAGAAGGAAAGGGTTATTTTGGCTAACCTTTATAAAGCTTTCAGTCCACAGTCAGCTGGCTCGAAGGCAGGGCAGTATGGGAGATGAGAAACAGTTCATGGCATGGTAGGCAGAAGGCAGCTGCAGCAAGCAGCAATCCTGCCTCCTTTTCTGTTCTTTATATTTCATCTAGGCAATATGCCTGTTGATTGGTGCCACCCACAAACAGTGTGAGGCTTCCATTATTCAGAACTATGTTAATTCCAATCAGTGGACTAATTTAGTATCACACAACCTTAATCCCAGTATCACATACTCTAAATCTGGCCAGCTCAAAAAAGTCTCATCTATAAGCACACAAGGTCATAACATTGCTTTATAATACAAGTCATAACATGTTGATTTAAATTTTGATTCTTTTAAACATTTCCATCTCTTTTTTCCTTTACCCATCCCTTCTTACATGAAGTCCACTTTTCCAGTAGCATCTTTACTATATTAATAATAGTTATTTTATTTATTTATTTTTTTCTTGGTACCGGGGATTGAACTTGGGTCCTTGCACTTGCAAAGCAGGCCACTGAACCACTGAGCTAAATCCCCAGCCCCAATAATAGTTATTTTAAATTCTTGGTCTTAAAGTTCCAAATTCTCTGCAGAAACATGACATATTAGCTAAAAGGACAGGCTAAAAGGAAAAAGAAAAGAATATTAATGCTTTATTGTGGCTAGGAGTTAAACTATGTTTACTCTTCAAAGGTTATTGTTTCTATTAGTGTCCTTGTTTTTGTTTCTTCTATTGCAGTGATGGCAAAACTTTTAGAGACAAGTGCCCAAACTGCAATCCAAAACCTACTTATTTATTGCAAAGTGTACACATCACAATTAAACCTGAATAATGAAGTTTTGGTTTAGAAAAAAACAACTCACACATTAAAAGTCTTCAAAGAAAAACACACATACTATAGGTTTGCCACCCCTGCTATATTGTCTGAGTTTCCCCAATGACTATTTTTTAAATAGAATCTGAATTATTGCAATAATCTCATCATTTTCCAGGAGTGTTGTCATATTAGGGTTTTGAGGAAGGAGAAGTTATACTCTCAGATCACAAATGAATTACACAAAAACAGAACGATACTTGGGAAATCCACAAATGTTTGGAGACTATGAACTCATTAATAGATTAATCCCTGTAGCTGGTGTGCTCTTAGGAGGTAGGATCTGGTTCAAAGAACTGCTTCCTGGCTGCCAGGAGATGATTAGCTTTCCTCTGCCATTTCATCATGTCATTTCTGCACTGGAGTTGGCTAAACATGGACTGAAACCTCTGAAGGCATGAGCAAAACAAACCTTTTCTGTTTTAAGTTTTGTACGTAAGAAATTTTGCCCCAATGGTAGAGAGCTGAAACTAAGCAACATACTTCGAAATTACATATGAATCAAAGAAAATGTCTTAAGAAAAAAAATATAAAAATATTCTGAATAAAAATGAAAATGCAATTTAACAGATTTTGTAGGACACATCAAAGTATTTCTTGGAGGAAAATAGTATTAAATGCATATACTAGAAAAGAAGAACAAATTAAAATAAATAATCTAAGTTTTTAATCTTTGGAAATTAGAAAAAGGACAAATTGAATCCAATTTAAGTAGGAAAAATTTAAAAATTATAGCACAAGTGAATAAAATTGATAACTGGAAATTAATAGAGGAAGTTAGTGAAACCAAAGGTAGTTATTTGAAAACATCACTAAAATTGAGAAACCTCTAAATGAGCTAATCTAGACAAACAAGTAAAGCCAAGAATTAAAAATTTTAAAAATGAGTCAGGCATGCTGATGCATGCCTGTAATCCCAGCACTCTGGAGGCTGACGCAGAAGGATCACTGAGTTCAAGACCAGCCTGGGCTGCATAGTGAATTCCAGGTCAGTCTCAACTACATAGTGAGACCCTATCTCAAACCCCCCTCCAAAAAAAAGAAAGAAAAAGAGGAATCACTACTGATTCTCTGGACACTGAAAAGGTGGTAAAGGAACATTATGAAAATTTATGCCCACAAATTTATTTATTTATTTATTTTTTATTGAGTTTATTGGTACATTTTAGGTATACAGTACAATTATTACTGGGATCTTGTACTTTTACATGACAGGTCTTGGTTCTCATTTTTTCCCCTTGTCTTTGCCCTCCCTTCACCCCCTCCTCCCCTCCCCATTTACAAACACTTTGTTTCCATTTTTTCATTTTCTCATATTTTTTATCTTTTCCCTTATTGCCTTTCCCCTACCCTTCCCACTTTCCCTACACCTTTAGCCCTTTTCTTCCTATTTCACGTGGTCAATTATCTCATTAGGATCTTATGTACTATTACAGTTTTTCACATCAGAGAAACTATTCGGATTTACACATACGTGACTTATTTATATCATTTAGGAGTATATCCACGATATGTATCAATTTTTCTATGAAATAATCTAATTTCTCATTCTTTATGGCTGAGTAGTATTCCACTTTATTAAAAAAAACCACATCTTCTTTATCCAATCTCCAACTGATGGGCAAATGGGCTGTTTCCAAGTTTTAGCTATTACAAACTATGCCGCTATAAACATTGATGCACATTTATCACTGTGGTATGTTTCTTTTAATTCTTTTGGAAAGATACCCAGAAGAGGGATGGCTGGGTCAAATGGAAGCTCTAGTCCCAGCTCTTTGAGGTATCTCCATATTGATTTCCATAGTGGTTGCACCAGTATGCACTCCCACCAACAATGGAGAAGGGTTCCTTTCTCCCCACAACCCCACCAACATTTGTTATTGGTTGATTTCTTGATAGCAGCCATTCTTTGTGGGGTGAGGTGGAATCTCAGTGTTGTTTTCATTTGCCTCTCTTGAATGACCAGTGATGTGGAACATTTTTTCATATAATTACTTGCTGCTTTTACTTCTTTATCTGAGAAATGTCTGTCCATTTCAGATGTCCATTTTTTGAATTGGGTCTTTATATTTGGGGGGGCTGATTGTTTTGAGCTCCTAATATATGCTAGATAATAGTCCTTTGTCTCAGGAGCAGCTGGTAAAGTTTCTTTTCCCACATTGTAGGTTGTCTCTTAGTTCTGTTGATGGTTTATTTTGCAGTGCAGAAGCTTTTTAATAAAATGAGATCCCAGTTGTTGATCCTTTATGCTAGTTGCCATACTACTGAGGATTTGTTCATAAATTATTTTCCTATGTCAATGTCTTCAAGAGTTCTGCCTAACTTATCTTCCAGCAAGTTTAGTGTTTCTCTTTTAATATTTAGATCTTTAATCCACTTGGATTTTAATTTAGTGAATGGTGAAAGATAAGGGTTTAGTTTTAATCTTTGGCATGTTGAGGTGCAGTTTCTCCAACACCATTTATTAAAGAGACTATCTTTCATCCAGTCGGGATGGTCAGCTCCTTTGTCAAAGATGAGGTAGCTGAGTACATCTGGAGTTGTTTTTGTGTCTTCCAGTCTGTTCCACTGATCCTCAGGTCTGTTTCTTTGCCATTACCATGCTGTTTTTATCACAGTGGCTTTGCAGTATAGCTTCAAATTGGGGATTGTTATACCTGCTGCCATGTGTCTGTTGCCTAGGATGGCTTTTGCTATTCTAGGTATCTTATGGTTCCAAATGAATTTTTAGATTCCTTTTTCTAATTCTGTGAAATATATTTTTGGAATTTCAATTGTATGCCCACATATTTAGTAAATGAAATGGACGAATTCCTTCATGAACTACCAAACAGAGAAGGATATACATAGACTGAACAGCTGATATTTATTAAAGAAATTTAATATACAAAGAGAGAACTAAGATATGCTATATATGTACATATCCTCCATGATGAATGTAATCATTATGAACTGCAAAGATACACTAAAAAGAAGAAGAAAACAAAAGATGTGAACACTGCAAAGGGAGAAAAAAGGTAAAATAACAAATATAAAATATTTAACTGATACCTTACTAGAAATACCAAATATCTATACTGTCCCCCAGAAAATAGAAGTAGAAGGAATACAGCTTTATGAGGTTATGATTATTATAATACCCAAATTAGATGAAAATATTACAAGAAAGAGAAATTACAGAATAAAATCTCCCAGGAACATTGATACAAACATACTTCAGAAAATATTAAGAAAATTGAATCCAAGAACTTATAAAAAGATTATATACAAGGATCAAATGGGACTTATTCCAGATAGACACTAGTTTATTAGAAAATCAATTAAAATAATTCATTTGTCAATATATTAATTAAAAAATTATGATTATATCAAAGAAAAACATACACCAAAAATTAGGTCCAACTAAGTCCAACACCTATTTATGATAAAAACTCTAGCAAACCAGGAATAGAGAACTCCCTTTGCTTGATAAAAAACACCTTAGCCCCAACATTACACTTAATGAGAAAGTAGATATTTCCCCAAGATTGAAAACAGCATAACTTATCCTATTCAACATAGACATTAGATGCCCTACCTAATGCCACAAGGAAGTGGGGGGGGGAGATATACTGATTGAAAAAGAAGAAATACATCTGTATTTATGTGTAGATTACATGATTGTGTAGAAAATTCTAATGAATCAGCAATAACAGTCTTGTTGCAAATAGATGATTACAGCATGGTTGCTAGATATAATGTCAATGTACAAATAAATAAACAATAATTTTTCTATGGAATCAACAATTGGAATTTGAAATTAGAAGCATAATATTAACATAGCACAAAACTGAAATATTTAGATATGAATCTAACAAAATATGGACAAAATCTATATAAAGAAAATTATAATATGCTGATTAGATACATCAAAGATGATCTAAATAAATGAAAAAAATTTCCATGGTTATGGATATCTGGATGAAATATTATTAACATTATCAGTTCTTCCCAACTTGATCTACAGATTCAAGACAATTTCAGTCAAGATCTCAGCAACTTATTTTGTGGATAAAAACAAACTGATTTATAGTTTAAAAGGCAAAAGACCCAGGATAGGCAACAAACTACCCAGGAGACTAACACTATCCAATTTTAAAACATATAAAGCCACAGTAGTCGAGACAATCTGGTGTTGGTGAGAGAATAGACAAGCAGATAAACAGAACAGAATGGAAAATTGAGAAATGGACCTCCATAAATTGCCAACTTATTTTCACAAAGAGAAACAGGTAATTCAGCAGAGAAATAACTGTCTTTTCAACAAATGAAGTTGTGACATCTACCATCTTCATGGAAAAAGTAAATCTAGACACAGCTTATAACTTTTACAAAAATTTAATTTGTAAATGAATCTTATCTTACATCTAAACCCTAAATGCAAGACTATAAGACATCCAGAAGATACCATAATGGCAAATCTATTTGATTTTCTGGGTTCAACAATGAGATTTTAGATACAACTACAAAAAGAAGATCCATGAAAGAAAGAAATGACAATTTGGACTGCATCAAAATTAAACTTTAGCTCTGTGAAAGACATGTTAAGGAAATAAAAATAAGCCACACAATGTGAAAAACTGTTTGTGAAAATGTATGTAGAAATATTTGTATCCAAAATTTAAAAAGAACTTGTAAAAGTCAACAATAAGAAAAATATTTAAAAATTGGTAAAACAACTGAACAGTCAACACACCAGAAAAGATCACACAGAAGACAGATGTATAATTATATGAAAAGTTGTGCAAAATCATAGGCCATCAGGGTAATGCAAATCAACCATAAGGTAACTCTGCACACTTATTAGAATGGTGAAAATTCAAAACACTGACAAGAATTACTGGCAAGTTAGCGGGGAAGTGGGAGCTCTGGTTCACTGCTGGTGGAAATGCAAAAATGTAGTTACTTTGGAAAATAATTTGGCAGTTTCTTACAAGTCTCTGAATATTCTTATCTCCTGCAGAAATTGTATCCCTTGTCATTCATCCAAGTGAGATGAAAACTTATGTTCTCACAAAATCTTGCACAAAAATAGCTACAGAGACTCTATTTAGAGTTGCCAAAAATGGAATCAAGCAAAGTGCCACTCAACAGGTTAGTGGATAAACAAATGTAATGTAAAGTATCCATACAATGGAAGGTTTTTAAGGAATGAAATTATGTGGCATTGAGCTAGAAAGAAAGAGACAAACAAGAAAGAAGAATGAAAGAGGAAGGAATGAAAGAAGGAGAGAGAGAAGGGAGAGAGAAAGGAAAGAAAAGAAAGAAAAAGAGAGGAAGGAAGAAGGAAGGAAGGAGAAGAAAAGTTGGAGGGAAGCAAGGGGAAGGGGGACAAAAAATAAGATACGTTCTGTACATGTACAAATCCCCCATGACAGATGTGATCATTGTGCACTACAAACAAGTACTAATAAAAATAAATATATATTTTTAATTGCAAAAAAACCCAAAAGACACAGAACACCTTAAATATGCATGGTTAAGGCCAAACTATATGAAGAGTAAAAAGGCCAACATTTCTAAGGGATCAAAAGCAGACCGATGAGCAGGTGGCGAACAGTGCACTTTTAGGTCCCTGCAATGTTTCTTTACGATACTGTATTGGCAGATACACAGTATCACCCATTTGTCAAATCCCACTTAACTCTACAACTCAAAGGGCGAACCCAGGTTTATGCTATAGATTTTTGTTAATAATAATGTATCAAATTTGTTCAAACGACTAGCAAATGTACTACATGAAGGCAAGAAACTAATAGGAGTGAACTGTGGTGAGGCTCTGGGTTCAATCCCCAGTACTGGGAAATAAGGAAGGAAGCAAGGAAGGGAGGGAGTGGGGAGGGGGAACAGTGCATTATTTTAAAAAAATTAGTCTGATGACTAATGGGCCGAGTTGATTCGTCATTAAGCAACTTTAAAACAAGTATAATGACTAATAGCATATTAGGGTTGCATGTTAGTGAGCTGTCATTCTGATGTCCCAGCATCCTAGTCCCTTGAAAGAATTACCAATAACTTCTAAAGACATCTGACTTATAACCAAAGGAGAGTTAGGATTAAATATCTAGTTCAGGTAGTATCTTCTGCACTATTGTACGCTTAATTTTACGAGCAGTCACCCAACTAATTGTGTTGTAAAGATTTTTCATCATTTTATTTAGTGGAAAACTTTGGAATTTATATAGAATTATTATACATTTCAAGATCTGGTAGTATCACTGAAAAAAAAGTTGGAATTGAAAAGAAAATCTATTATTAATCTGCAAGGAAGTGCCACTGTGCCAGTAATGATGTACTGACATCCCTGTACACCCAAAAATTCAACCTGTTCACTTCTCAAAATAGTAAAAATATTCACACACAGCTGTCAGCATAAACAAAACTGTGCTTTGCACATCACACTGAGAGTGTTTGTAAAGACTAAAGCGAAAGCATAACTGAGTCTGTCCCCACACAGGTCACAAAGTTGTGCTTTCTGTAGAGTCACCAGAATACAGAACGTCTGAATAGCTTGAAACAGAAATACAAGGCTAAGAGATTGCATTTGAAACTAAAAGTCCTGCGAAGTTCCTAACACATTTGGCTTGGTGGTAAAACATGTGGTATTGGCTCTTCCCTTAAAGCAATAAATCCCAAAATACTGGGAGGGAGGGACAAGAGCAGGAAGAAACACTCTAGGCTATGGTTAATAAATTATAGGCTATCTAACGGTTCACTCCAAAAGATTTTTAGATCTATAAATTATCAAATATTTTTGTGCATTACTGCCTGTTCAGGGGCACACATGCTCTCTTTAAGTCCTGAAAATCAAGTCATCAATAGGGACTGGCAAAAATCCTGGAAAGTTAGGAGCTACCAATCAGTGTTTGCTTTGACATACTCCTATCATTGCTGATAAAGCCCAAGGATGTTAAGAGGTGGCAGTGAGAAAAGACCACCTGTTAGTCAATAATCAGAAAACATGGGTATTAGATTCACTCTACATCCATCTTCAACTAGCCATATATATAGACTGGACTAAGTCACATGGGTTTTCTGAGGTTTGATATATTCATCCATAAAGCAGAAAATTATACTTATGCTAATCAAATGCAATAATAAATAGAATATGCTATTGTTATTAAACATCTATGAGACTGCTTGACAATGAATAATAAGTCCACAGTTTTTTTTTTTTTCTGTTGATGGCCACATAAGGGAAGTTTAAGGGTTTGGGTTTTTAGAAAATCTAACTGCAGGAGTGGGAAGGAGTTATGATAAAGAAGTACAGCACAGGCCATTTTTAGGGAAGTGAAACTTCATGAAAATGACATTTTTGAAAACCCACAGAACTGCATAGTAAAGAGTAAATCCCAATGTAAACTGCAGACTTTCGTTAATAATCATGCATCTGTACTGGTGTGCCAACTGTGACAATGCAGCACTCTAAGGTGCACATGGGAAAAACTGCGTCTGTGGGGGAGGGATATGGAATGTGGGGACTCTTGTGCATTCACAGCAGTTTTTCTTTAAATTTAAACTACTTTAAAATTCCTCTGACTTACAAAAATTCTAATCCATAACTGTTTTAAAAAATAAAGAGAATACAAGGAGAAAGAGGAGGGTAGAAAGGAAGTAGGGTGGGCGTAAAAGGAAGAAGAAAGCAAGTGTGCAGCTGATAGAGATGTTCGAACCAGACTATGCATTGTGGGTAGACAGAGGGAAAAGAAAGGAGAAAGCTGGGTGTGAAGTGGGAGAATGTGAAAGAGGGGAACGAAGAGCGAGGGAAACGGAGAAACCACAGACAGATTGAGAGCCAGGTAGGTGGGACACCCAGGTAGCATGTGGCTTGGTGAGTGCGGCCAGGATTGCTCCAAAGCCCCATTTTATCCAGTGAACAGCAACGGCATTCAGGGACCCTCCGTGGCATGGCTGGGGAATTCCAAAATTACTGCCTTCTGGGTCTCCAAGTTGTCTTCCTAATTCCCCTTCACAAAGGCTCTTCTTAGGGTCTATTAAAGAACAGTTTCCCCTCCCAGTCCTGAATCTGTCAGGTGTGCATTTCTTGAGCTGTTATAAAATGAGGGTATGACTTTTATGTCTTCATGCATCTGTTAAAAGCAAATTTAATGTAAGCTTTAAAATGAAGAAGCCAAATAAAAAGAAAATGCAAGATACTATTTTGGAGCTTTTATTTTTAAAGGAAAAACAAGTTTCCATGAAATAATAAACCTTCTTGTTCTTCGTTGTCCTATACGTATTTCTGTTAAAACTGTAGTAGAAACAAAATATTCTGTGGTTGCTGGGATGTTCTGAAACTAAATATTTTATATTACAAGAGGATCAGGATTCATGACCATTTTTGTTTAATACTTCACTTTTTTCATACCTGAACTATTGGAAAAATGTGTCTCTTTGTAGAAGGATTCTTAACTTCAAATTTAGAAGCTAAGATTATAAAATCTGAGGATCCTTCACTATAAAAAACGACCATTACATATGACCTTTGTATAAAAACCCATTACCTTTAAAAATTATATTACACAATTTATATGTTAAAGTAATTATTTAGATAGAACTATGTTTTTAAAACTAGAAAATGTTGTCAAGTGTCACAAACATAACAAAGTTCAGAAAAAATAACATGATAAAGTGAAATGAAAAATTCCATAATTCTCTATGTTTGGGCTGCATGTTTTGATCATTCCTCCACTTAATGATTATTCTGTCCTTTTTACAAGAAATTATTCCACCTGACTTCAAAATATACTACAGAGATGTAGCGCTCAAAACAACACAACAGACATAGCAACATATTTAATTTTTGATACGAGGATAATTCTCACTGTGAATATTTTTGTTTTCTAATTACCTGACAATGAAGGCTGAGAACTCAGGTCCTAATCAGCCTCCAGTCATCAGCATACAGGCACCAGAAAGCTCGAAGTTGAAATGGTGGAGTTTGACTTGGACCAGCCTTATTTGAGTAATGGTTACAGAGTCTGGATGGCTTGCTTTGGTCCAGATGATAAAGACTTTTATAAAGGTATGGGGAGTAAGCTTGGCTATGACGCACTGTGCAAGCAGTTTTCAAAAAGAATTAAGAATGAAGGTGCAAGCCATGCCTGGACCTCCATCTACTAGACAGGCTGAGACACAACTTGAACCTGACTTCAATGTAGTAAGGCTGAAGGTCCATCCCTTGAAAAGAACTCATGATTGGGAAAGTGGAGGTAAAACTTACTATTCTGAACCCTGAAAGGCCTTTATGGAATCAGTGGGAATAGCAGCTCATGGAAGAGAAGATTAAACATTTTAATTTTAATAAATCTGTGGAAACTAAAAAAAACAAACAAAAAACCCACCCCCCCAAAACAAGCAGCATGATATTGGCATTAAAAAAAAAAGACCTGAGACAATGCGACAGAGAGACTCCAAGTAAACTCACATGTCTACAGTCAATTGCTTTTCAAAGAAGACACTAAGAACATACATTGGAGAAAGGGGAGAGTTTCCAGTAAATGGTGCTTGGGAAACTGGAGAATCACAGGCAGGAAAACGAAACTAGACTTCCGTCTCTTAGCAGTTACTAAAATTAACTGAAAATGTACTGAAAACTTAAATGTGAGACCTGAAACCATCAGAAGAAAACATGAGGAAAATATTATAGGACATTACAAATGATCAAGGAAATTTCAAACAAGATTCTAAAAGCACAGGTAACAAAACCAAAAATGGACAAACGGGATTACATTGAGCTAAAAAAATAAGTCTCTGCATGGTGAAACAGTCAACAAAGCGAAGAGACAACCTACAGGAAGAGAGAAAATATTTGCAAACTGTACATTTGACAAAGAGTCGATACCCAGAACATAAAAGAAACTCAATAGCAAGAAGAACAAATAACTCAATTTGAAAATTGGAAATAGACTACAGAAGGGGAAGATAATCCAATCTTCCCTCTAGCATGATTGACTGACACATGGAAAGTGCTCTGTCAGCTTTATGACTCATTAATATCTGGCCTAATTGCTTAGGATTATTGTCAAATTGGGACAGTTGTTAGGAGGTTTCTTTCTCACGTGAGCTGTAAGATTTGGAAGGATTTCCCCAGGGGATTTTTTCCCCACATTACCTACGAATTTCCAGCAGCAAGCTCTTCTGATAAGTTCATATTACAGTACTCACATTCACTAACTGTCATACTGTGAGGAGTAATCCTGAAAGGCATTTCTATATTCAGGGGAGCTAAAGTAAGAAGCATAAATGGTCATGAATTGTATAAAAATATCCCTTTAAACCCAAGGTGAACGTATCTTCAACTTATCTTCTGTTTAGTCAAAACCTTTACACATCCTGAGCCACTGCAGCAGAGGAAGAATGTCTAAGCAATCTTTTTTTAATATAGATTTTTAATATAGATTTGGGGAAAATATAACTTGCCACGCGATCACATTGTCTGGCCCATGTTAGGCTTGGCCTTGTAAGGTTTTATGCAAATGACCACTGATGATTTAGCTTACTGATTTCTTTAGAATCTATGTGTTATTCAAAGAGGAATTCAAAACCTATCAAATCAGATAAAGAATTATACTATTCCAAGTTTACTATTAAAATTATACAAAAAAAGAACTGTGCTACACAAAACGTTAAAAATATGTAAAAGTGCACTGTACAAAAAGTTGTATGATAGTACAATTATGCTAAACCCAATCTAACAATGACTTACTTCATTTCACAAAATGGTTGATATCTTCTATCTTGTTATTAAAAAGTTCAATTATATTCTAACTACACAGCCAATTATTTTTAAGCAATAACTGTTCATTAAATATTAGGAAAAGTACAGTAATAATGCTTCAATACATTGATGCTGTTGTTTTTATGATTTAAAAAATATATTTTGCCAGGACATGTCCTGCATTCTGGAAGGCTGAGGCAGGAGGGCTGCAAAATTGAGCCCAGCCTGGGAAATCTGGTGACTTAGTGAGACTTTGTCACAAAATAAAAAATAAAAAAGGGCTGGAGAGCCAAACTGCCCATCAGTTGGAGATTGGATCCGGAAGATGTTGTTTTTCTATAAAATGGAGTACTACTCAGCCATAAAGAATGAGAAACTAGAGTCATTCGTAGGAAAATGGATGCATACTCAGGTCATACTCTTAAGTGAAATAAATAAGACACACATGGGTAAATACTGACCAGTTTCTCTGGTGTGAAAAACTAAAAGTGTAAGTAAGAACCAAATTGTGTAACTGATAATGTGAAATAGGAAGAACAGAGCTAAAGGTATAGGGGAAGTGGGAAGGTAGGGGAAAGAAAATAAATAAGGCACAAGAAAAAATACGAGAAAAGGAAAAAAATGGAAACAAGGCTTTCTACCTTTTCCCCCCAGTTTTAGGGATTGAGGCAAGTCTCCTTAGTGGCAGGGATTACACATAAGCACTGTCCTCTTGACAGATTCTTATTTTATTATTATCATTATTTATTTATTTATTTTTTGGAGACAGGGTCTCACTCTGTAGTTCAGACTGCTCTGGAACTCACTGTGTAGCTCAGGCTGGTCTCGAACTCACAGCGATCCTCCTGCTTCAGCCTCCCGAGTGCTGGATTACAGGCGTGGGTCCGGCCTCCTGATAGACTTTTAAGTGGACAGTACACTGTTGCTAACTGTAGGCACAATGCTGCTTAGCAGATCTATAGAGCTTATTTCTCTTGCATAACTGCACCTTTATGCTCACTGATCGGCAGGTAATCTTCTCCCTCTGCCCAGTCCCTGTGACCACACAGTATCCATCCTTCTCTGACCGGCTAATTTCTCTATGGACAGTGTCATCTGGGTTCATCTGTGTCATCGCATGCGAAGGACTTCCTTCTGTTCACCGTATGTATGTACCACGTCTCCTTTACACATTTGTTCACATGCCATGGTTTCTGTGTATAGGGTTACAGTGAGCACGGAAGTGCTTAGCAGCTCTTTAAGATCTGGTTTCAGTCCTTCTGGATAAACCCTTCAAAGTGGAGCTACTCAATCTATAGTAGTTTTATTTTTAATGCTTGGAGGAGACTCCATACTATTTTCCACAGCAGCTGCACCGTTTTACATTCCTACCAACATGCACAAAGGTTCCAATCACTCTGTAACTGTGCCCACATTCACGGTCTTTTGTTTTGTTTCTAAAGTCGAAATTATTTCGAGGCCTGCAAATACAAAACAAAATGAACCTCACATTTGCCTAGCACTTGGAATGGGAGAAAGGGCCTCACCCACATTCTCCTGATGTAAGGGCAGATAAGTGTGTGAATCTTAAACGTGCAGCTGGGTGAAATTTTATGAACTGTAACCTGACCTCTACCTTTAGCGAGGTATAAACCATTGTCTGCATCCTGGAGTCTCTTCTCCCTTCCCTCCCAATCACTGCAGCCCCAGAGGAAGCCACCAATCTGACATCCGTCACCATAGATTTGTATTTCCTATTTTTGAACTTGATACAAACGGAATCACACAGCAGCCACTCTTTTGTGTCTGATTTCTTCTCTCCTTGGGACTGGAGGAAGCAGCACTCAGTCATTTATATATACTGTTTTACTGTGTTGATATACCATATTTTTTAAACAATGTATTGTTAATAGACGTGTGGATTTTTTCTAGGTTGGGGGAATTATGAACAATGCCGCTATGAATTTTTGGACTGTCCTTTGTTATAATTTTTGGTAAATGTATATGTTAAAGTAGAAATATTGTAATGGAAGGAAATTGCAAGTGACACGCAGAGAGGCAGCAGAATGGAAGTAAAATGACAAATTTACTAATCGACGAGGGTCTTTGCACATAAGCTGTGCCTGGGTAGACGATGACACACTGGGTTACCACTCCTCCTTTTATAGGGTTTTATAGCCTTGACTTCATTTGGGTGGTTACATTTCATTCTCACAGTTCACATCATGGTCACAGGAGAGTTACCTTTAACCCAGATATAACAGTTCCTTGCAGTTGGGGAGTTTACCTTAAGATCTCTCTAGCTATCTATTCCAGTGCACAGGAAGCGGGTGTTCAAGGTCAAGGATGAGGTGAGATGTCTCATTTCATGATCAGTGCCTCCAGTGTCTGTAAATTTTGAACTATACAAAGCAGGATGCTGTTAGAGACAGAAGTCATTTTACATTTTTCTAACATTTTGTGGGTTTTTAGATTATGTACAAAAGTTCTCTTTATCAATATGTATATATTATCTAAGATTTTCTCAAAGAGAGTACATATGTTCCTCCCCACAGTATGTGACACTCAGGTTGTTCCATGTTGTTTATCATACTTGGTAGTCTCACTTTTTACATGACTAATTCTAATGGCTGTATACAAATGTTTCATTATGGTTTAATATGAATTACTTTCCTGAAATTTGGCACTGGCTGTCTTTTTGTGTGTTTATTGGGTTGTTTACGGATGCACTTATATGAGGTCCACACTTGTGATTTCTGTTCATTTTTGTCTGGTTTTTATGCACATGTGAATTCTCTGCATATTCTTCCACCGATTTTTTGGAGTTCATGTATCATAAATATCTTCTGCATATCGCATGCATTTGTGTCTTAATGTCTTTCAATAGAGAATTTTAAAAAAATTAATAAAATGTGATTATTCGAACTTTTCCTTAATGATAATTGCTTTTCTTAAGAAGTTTTTGCTGCCTCAAATCTTCTATGTTTTTACAGAAAAAAATTTTTAAAGGCTGATGTTTTCTTTTCACATTGGAGTAGTACATTTTCTGTATTCTTTTTGGTTTTGCTTTGTTTTTTTGAGACAGAGACTTGCTATATAATTCAAGCTAGGTTTGAACTCACTATGTAGCCCAGACTGGCCTCTAACTTGCAGTGATCCTTCTCCCTCAGCCTCCTGAGTGCTGGGAGTTTACAGGTGTGTACCACCACCCTTTACCATATTCTTGACTTTCTATTTCCCTTGATCTACTCATTGGTCCTTCAATTATTATCATGCTAATAGCAAACACTATTATATTTGGTACTATATTTTTTATATTCAGTACTATAAAACCCTGCATTTTTCTTCTTAAATTTTCTTTGGTCATTTGTAACCTTTCAAATTTTCATACGTATTTTAGAATCAGCTTGTCAGTAACCATAGAAATCCTACTGAGATTAATACTGTGATTGCATTGCATTTATAGACCAATTTGGGAGAAGCCGATCCTGTAACAATGAGATTTCAGTCCATGCACATGTTGAATTTTTGTTGGGAGGTTAGAGGATAGGAAGGTAGGAAAGGCACACTCCTGCCCTCCGGAAACTCAGGGCCAAGCAGGACTTCTGGAAGTGTGCAAGCACTGATGCTTCCTCGGAACAAAGTGCAGACACCTGCATAGCACCAGGCAGGAGACTGGCTTTTCAGACTCCATCGGAACCACTGAATTTGAACTCAGAGTCTCAAAGCCTGCACTCAGGAAACATCACACAAGTCCTCAGGGCGACTCTTGTATACACAGATGTTAAGTCATAGGCACTTTCATTTCCAAGCATTTGTAAACAATTTGTGATTTTCAATTTCATTATCTAATATGTGACTTATGCTTCTTTTCATTTCCTCTCTGTCTTCTCCCCACCCTTTTTAGGATTGTTTCCAGTGACCTATCCTCCAGTACACTAATCCTCTTTTCCATATTATTATGCTATTAAAACCAAACACTAAATCTGACTCTTAGTTTTAATATTCATACTTTTCAGTTCTAGGATTTCCGTGTTATTTTAATAGCTTATAAGTCTATCAAACATCTCCACCTTTTCTTATATGTTCTCGAATACACGGAAGTATGTATGTTTAGTGTATTTCTTCATAACTATTTGCTGCCGCAGTCTGTTTTCTCTCATTTTTAAAAATATTTACTTCTATAACCTAGTAATTAGTGTTTTTATTGAATGCTACAAAATCAGACTAACTGGGGTCCATCCTAGAGTAATAGGAAATCTCATGTCAGGTTTTCTAAATTTGTACTTCACAAATTTGTGTGTGAATCGTAAAGCAACTGTATATACACATGTAGCCTTTGCTTTAACGATTTTTTTTCTCAACTGCCCTCTTTACAGTAGACATCTGACATAATGTGAACATAATAACAAGTGACTGACTGTTCAGGAATATTTGGTTTACATTGCTCAGAAATCTCTCATTGTAGGACAACTTCTTTAAGAAAACATGTCCCCATTTTTCTGCTCAGCATATTAGCAGTAGCCCCTCCTCATGTCCTAGCAGAGTTATCTGGGTGAAACAGGTACCCATTTCTTCTCTCTGATGTCCTTCGTGTGCACGCACACACTCTTATCGGCTGGGTTCCAGTTAGGGGATGGAAGCAGCCGGAATCATTTTGACAGACAATTTAACATAGCCTGTAGTCAACGGAACACCGGTTAGCGGAAAAGGCACATACTGAACACTAAGCCGGCACAGAGGGGCAGCTGTGGCATCCGCCCCAGCCCTACGGCTGGAAGAGAAAACGAGGCACGGCTGAGGTAGCGTAAAACAGGTAGTTTAGAGAAGGACCAAACCGCACCGAGCTAAGTCCTCCGAGAAGGGGGTGGCAGCTGCCTGGTGCTGCTGGCTCTGAGAGGGCACTGAGGCCAGCTCTGAGAATGCTGTAAATCTGCAGACAATTGCCACTCACTACTGGGAGAAAACACTGCTGCCAGGATGAAGGAGCACTCTTGGAGGGCCAACGGAAAGCACAGAAAAGACAAAGCAGGAACCAGAACTGGAAGAACAAATTGCTTTACCACCTTTCGCCTCCTGTTGTGCCCTTGGCTCCACCCTAAGAAGGAGGGAGCTGAAAAAGAAACCATAACATGTCATTTTCCCACTTTGGGATGCATGCTTATTTCACATTTAACCACGTCTGAAGCTGGTGTAAATACATGTTGCACCATGGTTCAAGTAATATTGTTTTTCTTCCTTAATGCCATACAAAATCATGGTGCTTCTATGAATGTTTCTTTAATTTTATGAAGTACAGTGTTTTTAAAAGTATAAAGTGATCTCCATAACAAACATTCTGACCCTGGTAATGATTGTTTTTCTCTTCTAAGTTCTCACATACCATCTGTTAAATAATTCCACAACTTCACAGAGGTCTAGTGTTAAATCTGTCTGATTTATGGTTCCTATACTACTTGCTCTTTTTAAAATTTAAATTTATACTTACTGGACACACTCAAACATGAAAATGTATATGTAAATGGGTTCCCTAATTTTTAATACTCCCCCACTTTCAGGATCAAGCCCTGCTTCATGTTTTGTCGAACACTTTTAAAAAAATAACGTATGTTGAACATCTATGTTTTAGTGGTAGTGATCATGTGTCTAAGTCCTTTTGGTTTCTTGAGATTTGAATCAAACGACTATGATAATTTTAAGGGAACCACTGCGTTTTATACTTTACTGCCAAATTCCTTATTACTAGGTCACTCTTCCTAGTTTGACCATTCTGCTTGAAGTCCTTGTTATCCCTATTGTTGGCTTTCCATCATGTTGACAAAATTCCTGCAAAACACAATCTTTAGGGAGGAAAGGTTTCTTTTGGCTCATGGCTTCAGAGGCTCCAGTCCATGGTTGGCTGCTTGGGGCCAACTTCATGGCAGGGGGCAAATCGTAGAGCAAAGCTGATTACATCACGGCAGCTAGGAAAAGATGAGGACAGAGTGTCCAACAAAGAGACACACACACACAGAGGAAGCAGGTGGCAACGAGATGCCCCCTTCCAGGGCATGTCCTCCAGTAACCTGCTTTCTCCAGCTGGGCCCCCCCATAAGGTTTACACCGCCTCACACTCAGGACATCTGATTCCAAATCTACTGATGGATGACTCCATTGATGAGAATGCAGCCGCCATGGTACAAACAATTTCCCCTCCCCACCCCTGCTAGGGAGCAAGGATTCAACACGTGAGCTCTTTACATTTCAAATCCAAATCGTAATGGTCCTGTCAAGTGAATTAACTCTGATACCCAGACAAAGAAATCCCCAGTTTTCTGGATCTTTCTAGAGAAAGCTAAAGCTGAGTCTAGAACAAACTTTCTACCTCAAAGGGAAGTAAGAATATTTTGTATAGTTGCTGTTGCATATTTTTATGTTTGTAATGTTTTGTGGATCTGGAATTATATCTCTTTATCTTATCTCAAGTTTGGTTTCACAACACTTAAAATTTTCACAGTCCAGGCACACAGGGAGCTTACTGAAGGAGAGGTTACATGCCCCACTCCTTCTATTTTTGTATCTGGTGTGATCTATCAATATACAAAAGAGAAGAAATACCTTGTCACATTGTCACGCCATTGAAGAAAAATAAGTTTTGCCAAACAACATGAAGGACTCTATGTAAATTTTAGATAATATTTAATTAGCTATTTCTGTTAATATACTAACCCAAACCCAAGATTTTTGTCTCAAAATCTCCTTATACAACTACAAAAGGTCACTCTACAAATTTTCTATTTTCTACATTATTACAAATGACAGTTTAATCATAAGTGTGCCAATATACAACACAGATTATTATTTTTTCAGCCTCCTAAAATGTTCTCACTGTTCATCCAGCTTTTATTTTTAACAGCTTGTCTACCCCTCACTGTCTACATCTTGAGTCTACTGTGTATTTTAGGTTTTGTTTTTATAGAGGGACCTCACTTGAATCTGACACTGACATCGTTAGGAACCACTGTGGAGGGACAAAAGGCTGGGGCAACAAAATAAACCTCTTGGGGCAATAAACTGCTACCCTACACAGCATGGCATGTTGCTTTTCTGCCTTTGTGGTCTTTTCAAAAGATCTTTCGTGAGACTTTGATAAAACCACAGAGAATGATGGTGCAAGATGATTAAATTATTAAGAAGGAAAATCCAAAATAAACCCTCTGGCTTCATTTGCTGTTAGTTTACTTAAAAGATCACTAATTCTGGAGACCACACAGCCAGGTTACACATTATTAACTTCCCACTAGATTTGCTCTAAGACAACACTGACATGTGGGCTATGATAACAGTTGCCGAGGTTACTTCCTGGGGACATGGAGCTTGTTTTTGCTAAAAGAACTGATTCTTCCCTGCACCTGTCTGATGAGGGACTGGAAAGAGATTAAAAAGTATGGGTCTCTATTGGAATACTGTGCTATTTCTCTTGGTACCTTAGCCTTTGAGTCAAATCCTACTCAGTTGTTCTTGCTGATTGCCCATCAGAGCTGATGCATTTTCTTCAGCCTTATCGTAAGGTGCAGACCAAAAACTGCAAGGATGGTCATGCAAGATGATAGTGCCAGCTACAAAAAACTCAACAGTTCCTAGGGCAAGTTGACTATGACTTCCTGGTGGCCTGAATCTCGCAGAAGAAGGAAAATACCTTTTCCAACCACGTCCCTGACCAATGGAGATTATTGCCCTTTAGCCCACCTTCACAAAACACAATCTTGCTTCCCCCCTTTGTTCAGAGAGCAGCTTGGTCCCTCTCTCGATCAGTGCTCACCCCTTCATCATAGACTGAAGTCAGGCAGCCTTGGCTAAAATCCTGGCCAAACAAGCACTGCCTGTGTGCTTGTAATGGTTAGCTTGGTCTCATATTCTCATTTCTGGGCTAAAAGATCTGCTTTCTGATAACAGTATCTCCGTGAGCACAGCCTACGAAAGACCTACTAAAGCTCAATGGCACATAACTATCATCTATTTATGAGATCGATTGGGGTTTGGTTGATCAAGTGCAGCTTTGGCCTTGGCTTTAAGATGTGGGTTGAACAATAATCTGGTCTAAGTATCTCTCATTTTCTTTCAACTATATGTTTTTTCCTTGTTGTGATGGCTGAAACACATGTCCCCTAAGCCTGGAATATGTCTGTTAATATCCCACTGCCAAAGGAAGCTCAGTGGGCAGAGAAGCATATTCTGCCCACTGTAGTGAGAAGGTGGGGATACACATTTGTTTAAAAATGACTCAAGCTATCGAAGTTGACGCTGGAGTAAGTGGAGAAACCTTAGATAAAACTTTCATGTTAGTTGATCTTTTAGTACTTTCTGTCATCACATAAATGCTAGTCACCTCTTTGTTCAAAGTCCAAAGACATATTTTTGCCAGGGTAATCGAAACAAGTGTCTTTATTGGTTTTGTGGGATATCTATCCATGATTTGAATAATGGCATAGAGGACACTCTTTAAACTATACTGAGTGTTGTGGATTTAACTGTTCCCATAAAATTTATATTTTAAGCCCTAATCCTTTATGTTATTCTATTTGGAGATAAGTCATTTAGGAATGTAATTAAAGCTAAACAGGATTATAAGTATAGCATTCTAATCCAGTGGAACTGATATCCCTATAAAAGGAGGAAGTGATATCATTGGCCTCTTTCTCTTCACAGACATGGAGGAAAGGCCATGTGCACACAGAACAAGGTAGGTCTAAAGCCAAGAAGGCAGCCTTCACCAGAAACTGAATTTGTGGACATCTTGATCAAATAAATGTGTGACATTTAAACTACCCAAGCTATAGTATCTTGTTATGGCAGCCGGTGTAGACTAATAAGAAAAGGGAGATTAGTAAAGAAGGGCAATCACTGGATGCTACATATGGCCTAAGAAAAAGCCCTTATGGAGGACCACAAATTGAGCACGGGTCAGCAGTGCAGCAGTGATACTAGGATACTAAACCTAGACACTAGCAGTGGGGAATCACCATCCCTCTGTGAATTAGGTGAAATCAAGAAAACAGAGAGAGACCAACTTCATGGTGTACAAGAAAGTGCAAGTTTTATTGGAAAGCACTAAAATTAAACTTTTATAGAATACAGAAAAATAACCTAAAAAACAAGCAGGTTGTGTTCTGAGCTCAGCTGCCAGTTTGCCCCTACGGCACTACACTACTCTCTAACTACACACAAGAATTCTTTCTACAATAGAGATGCATTCTTAGGGTCACTGTCTGTGTGGTCTTTTTTAAAATTTATTTATCTCTATTTTGATCCATTCTAAAGCAGGGATTTTTGACTGTTTCTTGAATAAAGGAGAAAAACAGAGAATGCGAGGAAGAATTAAGAAGATGGTTGGAAATCAGTCCTAAGAAAAAGAAAAAAATGAGAAAGATCATTTAGTACATGAAAGAGGAGATGGTGTCTCACCAACCAGGGGTTTCCAGTTAGACTATTTAGAAACGATGTACTGGAAGCCAGGCTCCATCTCTATGGACGTAAGAAGCCTACCCAAGGCTCCGTGTAAGAGGTATTAATTTCAGCAGCACAGCTCGAAAAACATGACTCTGAGATCTGCTGAGGCCCTTTAGCTTCACGTCAGTGGATGGCAGAGAGTTGGGGGGAACATTCTTGTCTCTGAAGACAGGAGGCACATTGAGGTTTTGACTCGTAAGAGGAAAGTAAAAACGGAAAACAATTTCGCTATTCCTATAAAATATACTTAGAAGATTTATATCTGGACAGACACACATGAATGCATGACCCACAAATGTGCAGCTCCTCACTGACCACTGGAAACAGATTTTTTTTTTTTGAGAAATGAATGCTCAGCAAATCCTAGGAGATCATACCAAATCTGAGCTGGGGCTAACATTTGTTTAGATTAAGTGCCTTTATTTTGATGACCTTACATAGAACAGACCAAAAAATATAGGATTGTTTAAAAAGAAAGAAGGAAAATGTAAGCCAATGCCAGTTAATAAAGCCCTCTGTCATACAGGCTAATTACTTTGTAACAATAATCATATATTTGTTTTTATTTTTACAGATGTTTGAGGCCTCTGTGGTCCTAATTAATTCTGTGAGTTGTGTCTGTCTTATTCTTTCCATTTGACCCCTTTTTGCTATTCTCATACAGCAGTTATCTCACAAACACTTTCAGATTAGAGTGCCAAAGAGTTTTATTTGGTAAAACAATCACAAAAGGTACAAACTTCTTTATGTACCGAAGTATTTCACCATGTTCATGTCCCACAAGGTGCCTGGACTTGATTACATACGACTTGGGAACTGATTTCTCCCTGCAGGTGCCAGAAATCATCGTTTTGAAAATGCTCACAAACTGATTTCCAATTTGTGATAAATAATGTCAACCAATTCCCCAACCCCTCAAAACACTAACACTTAAGACTTCATGGTTGTGTCAAAGGTTGTCAAAGGAAGAAAAGAAGAAAGAAAAAAATAGCAAGGAGGTCATTCTGCCCCCATTATCTAATTAGCAAATACATCTTGAGGGCTGATTTTTTTATGAGCAGAGAAGAATCTACACAATTCAGAATTGAGGTTCTTTCAGACATCTCCTCTCTGGTAAATCCAGGAGCTTTGCTAAGATCACAGGTGGACGAGGACAGTGCTGCTTTCCCTGGGTGGCCATGAGGAATGAGAAGGACGTGGTGAGGATCAGTGGAAAAGGAGAAACGGAGGAGGGCTCAAGGGGCTGATCTACACAAAACACAGTCCAACAGTCTCTTTCCATACGTGCATGAATCAGAGTAGCCCAGTGGTCTCTATCCCTTGAGATCTATTCTCTGAAGCCTGTGCCTACCTCCCATTAGCATTGTATGAATGGGCCTTTTGTAACAATAATGAAGCTCAGAGAGGGGGACCTTTGCTACCTAATCCATAGGGGCACATTCTTCCGCTGATGGGCCTATAACTCCTATCATAGCTAATGGTGTTCTAACCTGACATCAAAAAGCTGTCTATCTCACCGTGTAAAAAAGGTAAAGGTCTCTTCACACACCTCATTATCATCCACACTGATCTTTTCTCTACTGCTTCTCTCTCAGAGGCTGTGTTTCTCTCATGAGGTATTTATAAGAAAGAAGAGTCTTGAAAATTACACAACTGATAAATAGATTTCAAGGCAGTTTATTCTATGTTTCTCAGCCTGTATCTCTTGGATACCTATGAAAGGTTTCAAACTTACAGAAAAGACATTCTTTCCACAAAGTGGGGTTCACATTTACTCAAAAAGCATATGTCCTACAACTGTGGTAACCGCTAAGGTTAGTCTGAAACCTGAAAAATTTATAAAATCTTTAATTTGATTAATGAAATCAGACAATCTATTCAGATCTCGCCACATTTTCTAGCCCTTCTGTTTTATTTTTTCTTATATAGAATTTTTTAAAAGCTATTAAGAAATGGAGACATACTTATTTAAAAATCATTCTTTTTGAAGGTGCAAATGTATGGCAGATTTCACATTTTTGCTTGCAGCATTCATTCTTATACTTGCAGAAAGCTGCTTTGTAAAGTTCTTCTCGTAAACATGGGCTCCATGAGTTGTACACTCTGTCCCCAGTAATACCTTCACAGGATGTTCAGTACACTAACTGAAGTTAGATGACTATGGTGGTTTGTATTTTATTACCAGGACTAACCTGAATGGCATTCACCCGAATCCTGTTTCTGAGGTGTTCCTAGGTGTCTTAGTTTATTTTCTCACTGCTGAGACAAAATACTTGACAAAGTTAAGAGGTTTATTTTGGCTCACAATTTTGTAGAGGTTTCATTCCATAATTAGCTGGCTCCAAGGCAGGGTGGCGTGGCACAGGGACATGGTAGAGGAGAAACAGTCCATGGCAAGATAGGCAGGAAATAGCAAGCAGCAGCCTTCCTTTCCCTTTATCTCATCCAGGCTACCAGTCGTTTGGGTCGTGCCACTCACACTCAGGATGGGGCTTTTGTCTCCAGTAAATCCATTAAGTTACACCCAGAATAATGCTAATTCCAATCAGAGAACTAATTTTATACCACACGCTTAATCCCAGCATCATACACCCTAGATCCAGCCAGCTCCAAAAAGCCCCACCTATGAGCATATGAGGCTTTGGGGGGGGGCACCTAAACAAAGCCACAACACTAAATTAGAGGTACAGAGGAGCATTTCACCTGGAATTGGGAAGGTGGGGTTAGAGTTTTAGTCACCTCACTCTACAGAGTGCCACGCAAAACGTCTGTAAAGCAGTCATTCTCTCCCACTGTGAATCTGGTGACCACACCTCCCCAGCTTGATGTACAGACAATGACCAGATCTATGGAAAACTTCCACTGTCTCCACACCTGTTCTTGACAGGAGCCACTGCTGCTTTTGTACAGCTTCGCCACAATCATGTCCACATACTTGTGTGAGCCTTGCTATCTCACACTACCCATAGCTACTTGGCTTCCCTTTGTGGATTCTAACTTGTGTGACTGGTATATGTTAGCACAAACTGTAAGGCTTCCAGTACTTGTTTGGAAAATGAAACAAGTGATTCAGGTGAATAATGAGTCTTCTGAACCCAAGTGAATGAAAATATTGCTATTTTATTCATTTGAAGTTGAAGTGATTGAGCCAAAGAGTTAAGGCAGAAACACGGCTGAAAGGGTTTTGTGGAAGAAAGCTGCTCACCTCACAGCAGCTAGGAAGCAGATAGAGAAGGGAAGAGCCCATAAGCAGGAACACACCCTTCTGGAGATCTACCTCTTAAAACTAGGCCCACCTTTTAACCATACATGAACTCTTCAATGTATTAACACATTGATGGGTATAGAGCCCCCATGATCCAGTCACCAATAAAATACTCCACCTCTGAACATGAGATTTTAGGTGACATTTTAGATCATAGTTGATAGAGTTCTCTACCAGACAAAATGGCTCCAATGGTCCTACATTCTAAAATGGTTCCCATTCCTAAAATTGTCCCCGCTTATAGGAAATGAGCCACGTCGGGAAAGTGAAACCCACCCCCCCAAGCAAAACCTAACTTATTGCTCTACCCTGCTATCCACGTGATCCTCCCCTTCCAATCACCTGGCACCTTGTCACTAGCCCTTTAGTACAGCCAATCCCCAACTCTCACGATGCTCTCCTGCCATACAGCCCCACCCAACTGGTCTCTCACTCTCTCTTGCCATTGTTAGAGACAGCCTGGCAGCTCCTTCCCCCAATAAAGCCTTGCCTCCGGTGCTCCTGATTTGGCTCATTTTCTTTCAGTAATATTCTGTCCCTGGCCCCCAAAAGGTTCCTCCCATCTAATTATTCAAAATGTATTTAGTCCATCCCTAAGAGTCACCAGTTTAAACGGTTCCAGCACTGATGAAAAATTCAAAACCAAAGCTTTCTCTGAGACTTAGGGCAAACTCTTATTTGTGAGCCCCTGTAATAATCAAAAAGAAAGCTAAACACTTCCAACAGCCAATGAATACATATTCCCATTCCAAAAGGGAGGAACAGGGGGATAAAAGGAGTTGGAACAAAGTGAGACTGAAACCAGGAGGACAAACATTAAATTCTGTAGCTCTCCATATCCAGCATCTGAGGCATCTTTTGGTGAGAAGCGAGTATCAAAGGCCCTGGGCAGGGCCGGGATTTAGCTCAGCGGTTCGGTGGCCTGCCTCGCAAGCGCAAGGATCCGAGTTTGATCCCCGGTACCAAAAAACAAAACAAAACAAAACAAAACAAAAAACAACAACAAACAAAGGCCCTGGGCAGCCCAACTCCTAGCAGCATTCATAGTTGCAGCTGGACTCTCACTTAGGCTGGTTCTGCTCACTGCCTGTGGCTTTCCTCAGCAGATATTCCATGCTCCTGGCATCTCTGATATCCTGAGGTTTTCACTGTACCTGTGGCTTCACTCTCAGAGCTTTACGCATCATGCTTTAATGGTCTCCTAGCTGGGACTGAGATCCTGGCACACATTTTTGCTTGACCTTCCAGATCTTCTTGTGAAATGTGGTTGGGATCCCGCATGACCCCAGAATTCCTGCATTCTACATGCCTAAAAAAATCAGCACAATATGGATGACACCAATATCTAGAGCATAGCCAGGCCTCCTTGGACCATGGCTATAGAGGCCTCTGAGTACCCGAATGGCTGAACTTCTTTAGGAAACCTTGAATGAATAATGTACCTTGGACATCTCTTTTCAAAACAAAGTCATTCAGAAGGGTTTATCATTTTATAACCTGTGGGAGACTGCCCTGTTGACTATGCCCAAAGCAGGCTGTTAGCAGTGCAGGCCCTAAAGGTTAACCCACAATTGGCTTGTTTTAAGAAGTGTGTCTGACCAAGGTCAGAGTGACTCTTACCCAAATTCCATTCCCAGAGATGAAATCTTCTTAACTGAAAAGACAAGGTTAATCATTAACCACAACCTATATCTGCTGTTCTCTTCCTAATGCAAGAATGCTTTGTCCCTTCTCTTATAAGCCTTGGCTCTATCAGGCTTACTTATCCCTAGTAACCACACATAGCCCCCTTACTCCAACTTAATAAATTATTGCGTAACCAGTAAATATCAGCAGTTCAGGGTCTTTGCTACTTGCTCAGCTCTGACCATCCTAGCTTCCTGTTTCACTTTTATTCTTTCTATAAGTCTTTCTTCTCACCTTGCATTGTAGTGCCAAGGAAGGAGATCAGGATCTTTTGCAGCAGTTCCCAGTCGTACCCTTGAGCCCGTGAAGAGTATCTCTGGCTAATTCCTGAGATGTCCTCAAGCCATCTTTCCTATTGTTCTGATGCAAACTATCTGGCTTCTTTTTAATGTTGTTATTTTAAGCAATCATTCTCTCTGCACTTCCTTTCTGGCCAGTTTGCAAATATTTTCAAATTACTAGTCTCTGATTTTTTTAATCCTGACACTCGCTATAGATATGGCTAATAGAAACCAGCCATACACATGCTACAGTCTAGTATGGATTTTCGTGAAATTTTTTTCCACCAGATCAATTAATCTACCACCTTTAATCTCAGTTGACCTCAAATTCTGAGAACATGGGCAAAATGTAGGCCAAAATCTTAGCCAAAATGTAACACACATGGCCTCTAGTCCATTTTCTTTTTTTCTTTTTTCTTTTTTTTGGTACCAGGGATTGAACTCTGGTCCTTGTGCTTGCGAGGCAGGCAGCAGAACCACTGAGCTAACCCCCAGCCCAAGTCCATTTTCATATAGAGTCTGCATTTCCATCTAAAACTTCGAGCCTTGACTTTACTACCCACATCCCTAACATTGCTCTAGCCTAGTAGAATCTCCAAGTAGAATCTTCCATCAAGCTTAGCTTAGAGCATCATACGGCTTCTCTAGCCTGCATCCCCAGACCTTTCTAAACTCTTCATATCTATTAGTTCAAAAGACTTCTAAACAACATGATCAGGTATAGTCACAGTCACATCCCTAGTCTCAGTACAAAAATCTGTACTAATCAGCTTTCTTGTTGCTGGGAAAAAATACCCAAAACCCTTAATTTAAAGGAGGAGAGATTTATTCAGCTCACAGTATCAGAGGTTCAGTGCATAGCTGTCTGGCTTCAAGGTATAAATGTTTTGGCAGAAGGTCCTGGTGGAGGAAAGGTGCTCACCTGATGTCCTCCAGGAAGCAGGCAGAGCAGGGAGGAGTCGTGAATAAGAATGTACTATTCTAGGTAACTCTCCAGATCCCCTATTTCAACTAGGACTCACACCCTAGAGGACGTGCACTCATCAGCGGTCTGATCCACTGATGATGTTAGCACCCCGTGACCCAATCAAAGTACACAAATCTTACCTCTGAAAACAAGTCTTTTGGGGACATTAAACTGTAACACTAATTCAAAGGGATAATTACTTTTTATTAATACTATTCATAATTTATAGAAGATCTTTCGTATGGAAAAAGACTTTCATTCTAACATTATTTGTTTAGATAACTCCACTTATAGCATGTACTTCAGAGTGATAAAAAGGTAACCTAAAATACATTCCCAAATGTTGTTGGTCTTCCCATAATTTGAATTAGTGAATTTATCATATAGTCTATCTGTGAAGAGAAATAAAAAGGAGTCCTGCCAACAATATGTTAGTCTTTCTGATTTACATTTATAATACTATCATTATATTCTTATTTATTAAAGTAAAATGCTTTGAGGAAAATGTAAGTTAAAGTGTGGAACATAACACCTAAATTCTTAATATCTGTATTTATGCTTCATTTAGATAGCTTTTGCTACCTTTCATATGTTTAAGGAACATTATTCTGATACTCAGTTACATTTTTCTAGTCAGAATAAGTCTATGTTGCTATACATCCTGTTTGGTTTTATATACCTAGCTTTTCAAATTTCTTAGCATGAATTTGGCAAATTTTATAGGCTAATATTACCCATCATTCTATTTTGTGCCATACAGAATTCTGATTTTTAACCTAACATTAGCAGACCTCCATTTGTATCAGTTATCTGTAACAAAATGGAATGATCCCACTTTTTTTTGCTTATGTTTGGTGACGAGGAAGCATTCATAAGAATACACCATGTTTTACTATGTGATCAAAGATATCTAGAAGCCCTATCACAGCCTTATATGATTTACATGGCTATTTTCTTCCTGAACATCTAAACATACCATAAAGTTGCAGGGGACCTTAATACTGATTATGTCCCAAGAAGGCTGTGAAGAGTTAACCCATCAACTGGCTTAGTTATAGAAGTGAGTTTGGCTGAAGCCTACAAGCCAAGGTCAAAGTAACTCACACCCAAAAACTACTCCCACAACTAAAACTGTCTGACTAGAAGGACAATGTTCTAATTACAACCATATATTTTGTCTGTTCTCTTCCTACTTAGAGAATGGAATGCTTTGTCTCGCCCTTTAGGAGCTTGTTTACAGTAATTTCCTTAGGAACCACTTATAGTCCTGCCCTTGCAGGTAGCTTGCCTTCAGCCCCAGTGATTGCCAATAAAAATCAGTGCCTGGAACTGGCCAGAACCTTTGTCAGCCGCAATGGCACTGGTCATCCTAGCACCACCCCACTTTCTCTTTCTTAGTTATGTCTTTTAGTGCGCCCCCCAGGCCTGCATCCTATACTGGGTGAGATACTGGAACCTAACTGTGGGGGTCTGCAGAATAAAGTAATATTTTAAGTCTGGAGTTAGAGACAGTATATAAGGAATGCTATCCAGTTCTGCTACCTTGATGGGGTGATGTTATGGTTTGTATCTAGATGTTTCCCAAGAGCATCACGCATTCACAGGCTTAGCTTTTGGAAGGTGACTGGCCTATAGGCATTTATAGCTAACTTGCGGTTAGGAGGCGGGGTCCTTTGGGTGTGGTCCAGAAGGGTTCATCTCCCTCCCAGACCCCTTGCTTCACTTTCTGCTTCCCAGCTACCATGAGATGAGCCAGATACATATCTGTGCTATGCCATCTGGTCCTGGAGCCAGCCAACAATTCAAGGACCGAGACTATTGAAATGTGAGGCAAAGGAAACCTCTCTTCCTCTAAGTTTTGAGAGTTGTGTCTCAGTGATGAGAAAGTGACTAAGACAAGTGGGTACAAATGTTTCCAACCTGAATCCAATAGGAAAACTGTTCTTCACTTTAGCTATAGTTAATATAATATGGTGCTTGGAGAAAAAGAGTAGAGAATTGACCAAGAGGTAATACTGCGGGATCAAGCTGGAGAGAGTATCTAAATCTCTACAGGGTGAGGAGAATGGAAGAAGGAAGGTGGCTGCAGGAGTGAAAGCCAAGGGAGAAGTGCAAGAAAGGCTAAAGTAAGTATTTCCTAATGGTGAGGAAAAAGAAAAGTGGAACGCTTGGAGGAGTCCTAGAGCCAACGAGTTGGCCTGATGCTGGGCTTTTCTACTCTCTTAAGGACAGTATTTATGTGGGAGGGACAGATCCACTTAAAGCAGTCCAGAGAGGGCCATTACGGTATAAGTGAAATAAAGATAAAGCATATCTTTTGATCATTGCCTGAAGTCTACTCTGCCATGGATATAGGTGTCACTAACTTAAAACTTTCTACAACAAAGATTTTTCTTTTGTCTTATTTCCAATGCTTTGAAGGAAAAATTCGGCATAATTATTCCAATCATATTTGGATATATATCATCTTCTACATTGTATCTTCACATCTATATCTGTATATTGAGAGAGAGAGAGAGAGACTATGACCTTGACTTAGCCATCATGGCCCTTCCTTTGCCTGATGAGGTTCCTGGCCCCTATCTCACACCATGAGCTCAGGGATCCTCCACTGGAGCTTTGGAATCAAGCATTACTGCAGCCACAGAATTACCTCCTAATGAATGGCCTTGAATTTATTTCCAGTTCCCTGGTCTAATCGTCATGACGTGCAGAGCTCCAAATAAGAATTCTAGAAGCCATATACCATAAGCAAAGTTGACTCTAATGTTCTGCTTAATAATATTATTTAGCTCTATTTTGGAAGATAGAATTGCTTTTCTGAGCTAACAGGAATAAGCACTCACCAGAGACTCACAGACGTGCTTATCACAGAATGGGAAAGCAAGCTCGCCACCTGTCTCCTGAGTCTAATGGTGAGAGCCCAGTGTCATGAAGGTGCTGACACACACCTGGCCCTGACAATGCAAAGGATTTCAAAAAACCTAGACAGGAAATGCCAGGAGGTGTAATAAAAAAGAAGAACCTAAATGGCAATTGGACACAGCAAAGAGAATGGAAACCCAAAATATATTCCCTCTCTTCAAATAACAGTATTTATGCTAAAGATCAGTGATTTTCAGCTTTGACAACCAAACTGGATAACTGAAATCAAAAGCAGAAAAACACTACTGATTGTCTTTCACTAGTTTTTGCCTGACACATGTATGTTTTTAACTTAACGCCCCTACTTAATGTGCATGGCAGGTCTTGGGAGAGGAAGAGCAAATGGGACGAAGCTGCTGTTCTGTGGGGATTCTGGGCTGGCAGGAGGAAAGACGGTGGTAAAATGAAAAGGGGATGAGGAGACAGTGCAGGAAACTTGTGCAATGAAACATACTTACACATCATTTCAGATTCTCAGGAGGGAAACCCTTGGCAATTTACCTGTGGGCTTTCATTTTTTAAAATGGGATACCAGTCAGGAAGAAAAAGGACGCTGCACTTACCTACAAAGTACACATCCATGTTAACGAAATAGAATGGAGATGGCAAATACTGGAAAAATGAAATTTCTTAATAAGGTCTGCGAGCCAATTCTTAGACTAACTGGCTGGAAATGAGCATCAACAATGCATTTCGACACCGCAGCAAGGGGCACCCGGAACTTCTCTGGGCTCTGTGTGAGGGAAAGGTGAGAGAAAAGACGCAGCACCCAATCTATTATTAATGACAGGTCTGTGTGCAAGACAGATTTTGGAAAAGCTTCACAGGCAAAGGGAAAATGTTTGCAAACATCAGAGAAGAGCAAGGAAATATCATTATCTATGATCTAAATATCAAAGTCTGTGCATTTTCATTTTGGCAAAGTGGATGGTACCCCTCCTCCCCACTCCTATAAGGGTCCCACGAACCCACAAACATCAGCTGAGAGTAAGTAGATGGGCAAAGAATTGTAGGAGTGGAGGGATGGAGCTAGGAGACTTGTAATTATCAGCAACGTCCATTGATATGCAACAGTTGTATTTCATACACACAGGCACATTTAACATAATGAAACAACAGTAGCTGTGGTCCATACACACATAAATGTCTGTTTATTCTTTGTTGAGACTTTCTTTGTGCATAACATTTCACTTTCTCTTTTTGAGCCTGTGAGAAGAATCCAATTATGCTTATTAAAAATATGTATATTTCTGGAAGTATGTGCGTTCCTATAACCTTCATTATGATGCTCTTAATTAACCAATATGCCTCATAATAAAGTATCTAGCTGTCACCAAAATCAACACTTTTCAGTTATTAATAGATTAAGGAAAGAATGTTAATTTCTTCAAGCTCCATTTCATTTGGTCTCATTACTTCAGGAGCCAGATGGTTACAGGGCTGGACCTGTCAACAGTTACTGTGAGGAAGAATACATTCAGGAACACCAAACCGAAGTATGAATAACAGCTCAGAAATGAATTCCAAGGTAGCCATGAACAATGCACTAGGCAGGGCAGAAAGTTATTCTTCCAAGAAATGGAGAAAATTATGAATCAGATGCATTTTTAATTGATTTTTTTTCACAAACAGCCCCTCTTCTGGTACCCCCTCCCCACTATATTTTCTCTCCGCAAATAACAACCATGCAGGGATCCAGCTGTGTGACAGAGAGGCTCATCATTTTTCAAGTGTCTGATTATTTCTCTTGTCCCTCACACTGCCAGAATGTGACAGTTCTCCTACGCTGTCGGTTGACTGATGATGTCAGCTTGGAGCAGACAGTACCACCAGCAGCCAATCTTTTCAAGATGTTTTCTTCTTTGATTTTTCAAAATCCCTTCTGAATGCTTCAAAAGGAAGTCACCCCGAAGGGCACCTCCAGCCTGGGTCCTCAGCTTGCTCCGCAGCTGACTGCTCAGGGAATGCAAAAATGGTGAGTGAGTTACTCATGGTGTCCTAAATGTTGGGTGCAACAACCTCTAAGTTTTCCAACAACTTCTGATTCCACCATTCTGCAATTCAGTCAAGGGACAGTCAATGTTCAAAGCTAACAAACTAACTATTGGAATCTTAGCCTCTATTTTTTGGTGGAATTTCTGTATGCTCAACCAAGTCATTCTGTTGTCTGCCAAATAAGGTCAACATTTTCTTTTTGTAAAATACTGTGTGATGTTTAAGTGTGAGGTGTTATGCAATTTGAATGTCTATGCCACAGAAACCCAGGTGGTACAGTTTTGTATTCTTTTCTTTCTTAACCACTGTCTCAATATCTGCCCCTAGTGGACCTGGAGCAATTTGAAAACTATAGTACTTTTTACTCTTGCTCTGGGAGATAGAACTTTTGCCAATGGGAAGAGAACCTACAGACGTAAGGAGAAGGTAGGAGAGGAAGGGGAGGGGACATCACAAGAGTTAAGATGTGTCATGTGTGTGTACCAGCTGACCACAATGAATGCATTCATCATGAACTGCAAACTGGTAAATAAAACTGGTTTGTTGGTTCTTAGCACCTGTAAGACTAACAACTGAAAATTAAATCCTTTTGAATTTAAAGGAATCTTAATGCTTTCCTGTCCAATGTCTGCACTATACAAAGAAGAAAGCTGAGAAAGCACAGGGATTTGAAAGATCCCAGGTCCCAGACACAATCTGACTAGCTCCGGACTGGAAAACCGAAGAAACAGAAAAAAATCTAGAGCTGCCCCAAGCTATGCATCCCATTAAGTGTTTAACTTTAACTCCATCTCTTTATAAATCCTGATATCAATTCACTTATTCAAACATATATTTATTATTAATTTAGGATCCCCTATGTTTTGGGTCCTATTGTAGGTACAGAGGACACTTGAGGAGCAAACATATCATCAGCAATGATTTTTAAAAATATTTTCAACTTCTGTAAGGAAATTAACACTGCCCCACATAATCATTTCATTCTTAATAAAAACAATAGCAAATAGCATTAATAATAATAAACATATATTACTTTTTAAGATATATTTTCTCCACCCAGGGAAAAAGAGTCTCTCACCTGGGCTGGTGATCTGTATTTTAAGAGGAAGATTGCACTTCAGCTGTCTAAGGAAAATGAATTTTAAGCAGATTTGAAGAGAAAATGCCCATGTGTTCCTCAATACTTCTCCCCGAAATGCACAAGAGTCTTAAGCAGTTTTGACCTACGAGGGAGTCCAGCTTAGCTGAGCCTAGTTCCCACATGTGCCAGTGCTCTCCTGCCTTTGCGCAGAGCTTTATGGGACCATAGTGTTATTGTAGCTTTTCTCATTGCCCCCAGATTGATGTGAAGAAGTAGTCTTCTAAGGAAGTATACACTGATTATAAATAAGTGGAATGGTTGTGCACGACTGAAGTCCTAGCACTAGGGAGGCTGAGGGAGGAGCCTAGGAGTTTGAAGTCACCCTGGGAAACACAACAACCCGCCGACCTCAAACAAATACATATGTGTATAGAGAAAATGATGGTCGCACACTGGTTCCAAGGCAGGTTCCAACGGATGACCATGTGACCTCAGGGTAGTCACTTCACCCTTCTGTTCTTACAGTAGTGGTGGCAAAATTTCTGCCTAGGAAAAACTTTCTAAATGTTTTGTCCCCCTCAAAATCCACGGTGGCAACTGTTTTACGGAGCACTATGGAAGAGCAATGTAGATTCTGCCCACTAAAACTGCCTGCCAAACCAAGCAGAAGAACACCAGGTTGAGACTTGGCACCGAGTCCCAGCCACAGACATGAACCACAGGCGCAGCCACAACAGCCACAGAGGATGCTCTCGCTATTCTTTCATCACCTGGCTGTATTATACCTACCCAGAGCCCCTGAGTGGCTCTTTTGATGGAGAAAACTACTGGCAGCCATGCTCTTCTGGGTAAACAAGGACAACACACAGGGCAGGCCCTGGAAACATTTGTTTATAAAAAGAAGCAAAAAAACCCTGAGCCTTTCGGGGGAAGATCCCATCCCGAGGGGAGAGAGTGTGTCTGTGAAGTTTGGCACAGTAGAGCTCAGTTCCACCTGCTAGAGAGCAAGGTAACTTTCAGTGCAGGACACTGCTTGGGATTTGTCCCAGCAAACTGACCTTGAGACCTGGAAAGGAAAAGGGCTGCTGAAGTAAAAATCAAAAGCACTGTTTTCTTGGAAGCTCCCAGGAGTCACTGGAAGCCCCGAGGATCTCAGACAGAGCATAACGAAAGTGGAACATTTCGCCTGGGCGAGACTTGACTACCTTGGGCCCCGGCCCTAGTCAGAGCTGGGAGATGCGTCCTGTCCTGGCTGTGTTCATACCATGGCTTCAGCAGCAGCCAGGGGCAGCGCCAGCCAAGCCTGGCGGTGCTAGACACTGGAACAAAGGATGACATTGGCTCAGACTTCCCTTGACGGGGACCTTCAGCAAGAGCAGAGACAAGGCTCAGTTCCAAAAATCTCAAAAGAGCTCAGGGGAGGAGAGAGGGAGAGTGGGAGTTGCTTACTGCTGGCTGAAAGGATTTGTGATTACACATAACGGATCCTGGGGGACTCCTACAAATAGCTTCTAGAAGGAGGTAGAGACTTTGATAGGAATGAAAGAAGTTCCAGAGGTTTCGTAGTTGGGGAAACAAGGCTAGGAGATGCTGTTCAGTGGCCCTATTCTCTCTCAGGATGATGTGACTTGGAAATTAAAGTCAGTCAGGTAGGCAGGAGGACAGTGCTTTAATGAAAGCAAAAGGGAGTCATGATTTCTTATCGCTTCTGTTTTTCCACTATGGGACACCTAGGTTTTTACTCCATCATGTTCGAATTGTGTATCATTTAGCTCATTTTGGAACCATATTTAAAAGACCCATAATTGTAGCTATATATTCTCTACTGATCAAGAAGGTCTTAAATTTCCTCTCCTCTCAACTAAACTTTGAATAAGTTTCTTTCTAACTATAGATCCAGAACCTTCCTTTTCTAGGCGTGCTAGTTAACAATACTTGCGACTGTAACAAGTGCTGTCAATAACACTTGCAATGAGCTCTCGCCACTCTTACAACCCAGAAACATGTTTCTCAAGGACCTCTCATTGACATGTAAACATCAAGAAAGACAGCACCTCATCCCCAAGCCTTCTGTACACGCTGGTTACCAGACACAGGTGACTCACTCATATCCATCCATTTCCTTTCTAGTATCTTCTTTTCCCCTGTGTTGCCACTGCTTAACAATGCTCCCGTCTTCTATTTCAGCAGGGCTAAATTCAATCTCACTCTGCTGCTTCAAATATCTTGAACGAAGCCTTCAGTGCCTCTATGATTCTACCTAGCGCAGTTTTCTTGAATACCATCTACAGTCCGAGCCTATTCTGTGCCTAGACTAATCGTTGCTGCAAACAAAAGGATTGCTTCCCGATTTTAGATCCACTTTGCTGATCCACTTCTGACCATGATGTAAACAACCTCTGCCTAGCTTTTGAACTCTGACCCAAGCCTCGCTCTTCTTGATATGTCCTAGTTTTGATGATGGAACTTGGCTGTAGTCTGTGTTTCTCCATTTTCTTTATGGAAAACTGCCTCATTCCTATCTTATATCCTGACCAGTACATGCCCTGATGGGAAGAAATTCTGCTTTGCTCTCCTGCAGTCTGTGGATAACTCTAAACTTACTCTGTTTGGCTGTAATGCATGATGTCAATTGCTTCCTTAGACTAAAACTGGACATGGGGGTGATGTGCTTTAACGTTAGCCTCTTCGTCACCCAGCCCTCACGCATTTAGCCGGGCTGCTCCTTCCTTGATTTCGCTTGTTTTGACTCAGTGGATGTCTCATTTCAGATCCTTCTCCTGTCCACCTGAACTATCCTGTGTCATCTAGCTGTACTCTTCCCACTGGCTCCTGGAGTCATTTGAAAAGTGTCTCAGGGGTTCTAGGTCAGACTTTAAAAGATATATTATAGGTATTATGTATCATAATCCTCTTAACAGCCAATGAAGTAGAAACATCACTATCCTCATTTTATAGGTGGGAAAATTGAGGCCCAAAGAAGTGATTAACCCATCCTAAGATATGGGAATAAGCCTTAAAAACATTGTTGACTCTTAAAAAATGTTGATTCTAACTCGAATCTACCTGCCCTTAAATCTTTGCTCTTTCTTCTGGAACATGATGAATTCCTCCTGGTTATAAATGTTATTAATGAAACGCCTCCATTAAAACCTTCAAGGACCAGTGTAAAATTTAATTTAGCAATTTGCTCATATATATTTTAGCTGAAACTTGATATGATTATGAAGCATTACTGTAAGTCACACCCACTATTCTGGGTACTTTTTACCACTAAAACCTGCTCTGGTGAATCTTATAGTAAGTATTTAAGAAATATAGATTTCTGCTTCTTTACACACTTGGTTTCCATTAGAGGTATTTTTTCTTAGCATTTGGTTATCTCACACCATCACACGAACTCTTTCCCATACAGTTTACACATGTACACTGTGCCTTCCTGTTAAATATTCTTGTTTCCAAAGAACTATCTTCTAGGATGCTACTATCACACCAATCATATTTAAAATCCTAAGACAAGATCTGACATGGCCAATTAGGGTTTTTGTTGTTGTTGTTTGGTTTATGTAAATCTGAGCTGTGTGGGGTGGTAAGGGAAGGCACAACTAGTGTTTGTGGATTTTTAGTTTCCAAGAGTGGGAGGAGCCTACTCTTTCCAAAAGAAAGCCAGGCAACAAAAGTCAGAAATCTAGCCATTGGGTGACACACTTGGGAACAATACTCTGTGCTAATCCTCATACCCATGAGGTCAAACTATGAATCACTTCTCTGTGCTCACAGTTCACTAAAAACACTTTGTTCATTAACTTATTTTAAAATGGTGGTAGCCCTGGTTTAGATTACCTCTTTTTTTTTTTTTTTTTTTTTTTAATACTGGGTATCAAACTCCCGTCCTTGGGCTTGTGAGGCAGTCGGCGGATTCACTGAGCTAAATCCTTGGCCCTAGGTTGCCTTTTTAATGGTGCATTAGTTTCTTGATGCCGCTGTAACAAATTAGCTCTGGAGGTCAGAATTCCAAAATCAGCTTTACTCTGCTAAAATCAAAGTGTCAGCAGGGTCTGTGCTTCTTCTGGAGGGTCTGTTTCTTTGCTTTCTCCAGTTTCTGGAGGCCACTTGCATTATTTGGTTGATAGTTCCTAAAAAGCCGGGAAAATTGCATTTCCTCTTGCTTCTAACTTCCATTTCTGTCCTTACGTCTTCTCCCCCTGACACTTCCTATAATGGACCTTGTGATTATATTGGACCTACCCACATGATTCAGGTTAATCTTCCTAGCATCTAACTTAGCTGCATCTAACAAGTCCCTTTTACCATATAAAGCAAAATATTCACAGCTTCTGGGGATTAGGACGTGGACATCAGTGGAAGCTATTTTCAGTCTACTGTACATGATTTCTTTTCCCATGTTGATAGCAGGACTGATAGCAAATCATTTATTCTAGCTTTATTTTCTTCTTTCTTTCTCTCCTTATTCTTTCTTCCTGTCTTCCTCCTTCCCTCCTCCCTCCCCCGCCCCTTTCTTCATGACGCTAGTAGGCAGGATAAGCTAGAGGATATTGGGAAGATGAGAAGGCATGACAAACTATGAAGTGTGGGTCCCAGCTGGAACTCTAAACGGAAGACAAAGAACCAGAGAGGTTGTCTCTGTTTTTGCATGGAACATATCTGAATGTTATTGTCATGAAAATATATGCTACTCCCCTGTTTCTTCCTTCAAGGAATCTGTCTAAAATAAAGATAATGCAAAGTTATGCCTAATATTTTCTGAAATTTAAGAATAACAACTTTAATTATTTTGAAATATCTTGCTCTATATCACTTAATAAATCCTATAACTATTGGGTTCTCCACAGTAAAAGTTAAAAAATGCACCATATTAATTGTATACTACATGGACCAAGTTCATGTTTTTTTTTCCTTGCTAAAAATTGGCTGAGTTCTACTACACTCAGAATTTTAAATTTTTTTTACAGTTCAACACATTTTAAAATTTTAGCATATCTTTTGTAGAGACAACCAGTGGATTTCAAAAACTAACACAATAGCTGCAACTGACTGCATTTAGCAGATTACTTGCTCCAGTTTTTTTCTCTAGAAACAAATACAGCATAAGGTCAATGTATTTAGAACAACTGTGGGTCACCTGGAACTTCTGAATCTGAGTAAAGCACTGTTCCCATCAATACTAACAAGAAGATGAAAAATAGGCTACTCACAAGGACTTTACCTACATACATTTTAAAATCCCTTATGTCAAAAGAAACCTCTTCTGCCTTTAATATAAACAAGGGATAAAATTAAATTCAAAAGAGTCTGCTAATACAAGATTGAGATTCTCAGAGGCACATCAATTTTCCCACATTTCATATATTCTGAATATTAAGGCATCACATTTAAGGGACTAGCTGAAAAACAATATTTGAAGTATAATGGGTGCAAATGAAAGGAATGACAGCAAGTTTTACTTTTTTAGTATGTATTCCACAACAGAGTCAACTTCTAACTACTGAGGGTCTAATCGATGAGAGTCAACGTGATTCTCCTCTTTTGTTTTCCCCTTCATTTTCTACAGCTTCTTTCACTAAAGGACTATCAAGCTCCGGAAGAAGTAAATGAGAACAGGCAATTTTGTTTCCAATTCAGTGCTCCATTAGTGGCTTGGGAGATGCTGATGCAAGGTCAGACTGAAATTGTTACCAATCAGGAAGACTTAATCATATCTTGTCCCTTAAGTAGCTTACGCTGACAGGGTGTGGTGTGGGGAGTGTGATACACTTTCACTATGCAATCATTCACCTTTGCCCTGAGTCTATACATGATCAGTAAAGACGATGTTCTTCAGAACCACTCGAATTTCCAAAAAATTATATCCATTTTTTTTCCAAAGAAAGGGTCAATGAACAGAAAACATCGCAGGTGGATATCATAGGAAATAATCATACATTCTGACTTCACTACCCTGCCCAGATTTTTGAGTACAGAGAATTTGCAGGAAAGAAGCTAGTGAATAACAATGGCAACACTTTGTATTTATACAGCTCCTCTTCTTCAGAGAGTTCAGGGTGCTTTATAAACAGTATCTCATTAATCTTCACAACTTTCCTATACGGAAGGAAGCTTCAGCTATCATTACTCACATCTTTATCAACAAAGAAACAGTTGCCTGCAGAGTGGCTAAGCAACTTGTCAAGGTCACTGAAGGAGTGAGTGGCAAAGCCAAGAATAAAGCTGAGGGCTTTGACCTTCCAGTTTAGTATTCTCTCCAGGAGGCCACACTGAAGGAAGAATGGCTTCTAACATGCATATTCATAAACCTCCCAAGAAAAATCTATCATTTTAAAATATTTTTATGAGCCAAATTTTTATGCTAACTGGTGATGATTTGATATAAAACCCAACAGTAACTACCGATGGGGAAATGCTGAAATTGTATTAAGATAGCACATGGACCTCAGTCTGTAAGCCTCATTAATCAGCCAGATCACCAGCAGTTGATTGCACACAACTCCATAGATTAACCTGGTAAAAGAAAGTTGAAGAGCAGACAGTGAGTGGCCAGACAGAATATGAAGATCCTATGTGGAATTAGGAAACCTTTGATTCTCCCAGAATTAGGTGGTCACTAACCATTAAGATAGATTGCCATTTGTTGGTTTGGTAAACTGTTCATTATATATGAGGCTCATACTAGAAGCTGCACACCTATCTTAAAATAGCTTGTAGTCTGGTGGCAAAACATGGATATGGGGCACCCAGTGTCACAGGAAAGAAAGGACGATCTGTGGCTAACTCTGCCTGAAGTCATTAGGCAAGACCAGATGAATCTTCAACTCCCAAAGCTCTGTCTGAACTCGTACCATTCAATTCAAACATGGCTTCTCCTTTCCCTGGACCTCCCTCTAATTGTCTTCGGCAGCTACGCTCCAACCTTCAGCCACCTTAACTGCACCTCTTCAGTGAGATCTCCTGATATGCCTTACTGGGGTTACTCTTGTTTTTATCAATCACGGAACCCTCTTTGTTTCTTCTACGGCTTTCATCTCTGTTGGTATAAGTAGTTCACAATCTGTCTCCTTCTCCAAAGTGAAAGCTCCCACAGAAAGGACAGTAATAATGGCTGAATGGATGACACCACCTGCTTTCTGTTTCCTCTTTTCCTTATATCTGCCTCTTGGGATTGTGGTGAATATTAAATGTGTGAATATATACCAAATTTTTTAGCACCGTGCCAGGCACATGCATTCAGTAAATGGTACATGAAAGTGGCATTTGATATCTATAAATGTAACAACTTTGAAAAGTATTTATTATTTTTCAAACGTAAATCGTTGTGGACTGATAGAACAGGAGTTGCAAGGGGGAAATAGATGAGTATAAACTAGTTTCATAGGGCCATAACTGTGAAAAGAGAAGGTCTGAATTTAAAGGGCACATGCGGCTGCAGGCAGTGCGTGCGTGCGTGTGTGTGTGTGTGTGTTGTTTATGTACCTAGAGACAGGAAAATACAGGTTAAGAGAGGCACAAATGGTGGAATGTGGCACCAGAGGAGCATGAGAAGATGGTACAGTGGCACCTTCTCCTTTTATATTGAGGAGATAAAGTCTAAGACCTCCAAAAGGTGGCTGCAACCATGGCTGGCCAAGAAATATATACATATTTGTCTATACCTAAATATCTGCTATAAAGTTCAACTTACAAATTAGTTATGGTTAGATTATTAATAATAGAAAAATAGAATAATTATAACAATATCCCATGATAAAGTTATGTGTACTTTGCCTCTGTTTTTGTAAAAAATTATTCTTGTCATTTTCCCACCTTTCTTGCAATGATGTGAGAAAATGCAACACCCATATGATGAGATGAGGTGGAGTAGAAAATGTAAGCATTGTGACACAGCATTAGGGCTACTATGTCAGTGTTACTTGAACAGAAGCCGTATGATCTGCAACGGTCCATCTGATAACACACACAGCCATCAAGTGACTACAGGGAGGTAGTACATATAAGGTAGACCCACTGGACACAGGAATGATTCATTTCCGAAATGGAATAGTGCAAGATTCCATTATGCTATTCAGGACAGCATGCAATTTAAAACTGTTAAGTCATTTATTTCAAGAACTTTCCATTTAACATTTGAGTATTTTTGACTGGTGATAACTGATACCATGGAAAGCAAAACCACAGATAAGGGGGAACTAATGTAATGAGTCCATACAGAGAAATTAGTACTGCATCATAGAACCAGAAAAATTTCTGAAAGAGCAGGATGAAGGATAGATATTATTTTTATAGTGAACATTTGCTGAGTACCCAGTGAGTATTCCAGCACTCGGTCCCAGGGTTGTGCATTTCTAGGATATTATTTGTCTTCTCAGGGGCATAAACAGCTTTAATATTGGAACAGCAGATGGATGTTTAGCTTGACCTAAGATTGGACAGTTGTTGCTGGAAGCGAAGGAAAGAGGATTGATGATGCTACTAAGATTGTAAATATACTGGTTAACTCTGAGATGTAGATGGGATAAGTAAACATGTGAAGGTAGGAAGAGACATTGTTTAGAGAGAAAGAAAGAGAAGCCAAATAATTGGAAAACAATCCAATCAGAGTGGGAATAAGGTATATTAAAAAAAACAAAATACCCAAGTTAATGATTTTAGGAAAATATGAAAAGAAATAGGCAAGACCCAGGGGAGGCTATTGACATTAGATTATGATAGCAATCTAAAAAAAAAAAAAATACAAGGGAGCATTACCCAGAGAAACCAGATTTAAAGCTAAGGTTTTCTTGGAACATACGAATAAGTCCTCTGCATGAGAAGTCCGGCTCTCTATTGAGGAGGATGTGCACCTCTGTGATGCACCTGAACGTGCCCTGGAATCCCACAAAGGAGACTGTCTGCCTCTCCTTGGTCGATAGTTTGATCACGTTAAATAACTATGAAGAAGCCCTCTGTCTTTATCTCTGACACTGGTTGGCATTCTCTTAAAGCAATCCACAATTTCTGCCAAAATATGTTCAGGAAATATGAGCTGCTGCAGCTTGTGACCCCTTTAGATAACCACAAACTGAATCACAGAATACAGTTCAGCTGAGTAATAAAACATAATCCGATTGGCAGGCGGCATTAGACAGGGCCACATTCATACAGATCTTCTTTTAACCCAGTTTAACAAGTTGCTCTCCAGAAGTTATTTATTCCACCTGTCAACATTCCTGTTGTGGAAATGACAGCCATCAAATCTCTTTTAGATCCTAATTCTATTCTTTCCTCTTCTGCCTCAGGTAGTGGAAAGCCTCATATAAGCAATACTCTTTTAGTCAGCTAAGTGATTTGTTTGACATTGACCATCTGCTAGAAAGAATAACTATCAGCTTTAAAAATAAATGTAATACCCCTACCATTAGCTATGTAGTAAATTCAAAATAAATATCAGCAACTAAAACGAAAGTGAAATTTTATGAGGCCTGGATTAGTGGAGGTAACTGCCCAACCAGCAGCAATCTGCCTTCCCATTCCAAGCTGCCTAATAAAACCTCCAGTCTTGGCTGGAGCATCATCACAGGGCATCGTCAGGCTGAACTTCAAATTTCATTTTCAGTCTCATTCATAACAGGGATCTGGGGACAAAAGGACAAATAAGGGCAGTGGTTGGGGAGAGATGACTGTCAGTCTACATTCACAGACTACTGAATAGCAACAAGAAAAGAGATTATTAAATGGATTCACAGATTTTATTGCTCAAGCTAATAAGAATCTGGATCCATATAGTTGGGTTCTAGGGCCTGAACTCCTAAGCACTGTGTTGTACCTATACATACACGTGTGCCTCCAGAACATCAAGGAAACGTGTTGTTTAGGAGTTCTTAGTCCTAAAACAGACAAGTTGGAGAAAACACATCACTGAAATTAAAAATAATTTTAAAGAGAAACTGAAAGCTGTGCTTCTGAAAAGTTCTAAATTGTTAAAAAAAAGACTTTCACCATTTCCATCGTTTCTGCTGTAACAAAATGAACACACCAGGAAAACCTACAAAAAAGATCTTTAAAGCTATGGATGCACAGAGACCTAAATTAAAATTCTAGAGTGGGACAGTGTTTCACTGGTGATTGGGGACGGGTAACTGTTTCCGTTACTAGGACATCTGCAAAAACTCGGGGTGGGTGCAGAGGAAGAAGTGTGCCCGCTGTCTGCAGAAAGAAACTAAGTCCCAGGAAGGACAAATAACTACCCACAGTGTGGTATAGAAGAGTGGAATAAATAGGGCCCTTAGGTGTGGGGCAAGTTTTATTCACTTACCAATTCTTTCTTAAGTATGAGCAGTGTAAGAAACTGGAAGAGTCATGGAAAGCAAAGATAGAAACAGAGAAGTCTTCATTTTGCTGGACTTTGATCCTAAAGTCCTACTGGAGGGAGAAGGTCGATTCTATTCTTATACATTTGAAATGAAACGTACACTGAAGTAAACTAAAAGACACAGCTCAACCTACTAGATCAAAGAGACAGTTAATCCCATTAGATACCTTTTCTGGGGACCAAATAATAATAGGTTAGCATCTACTGGCTTTTTAAAAATGAAAAATTGTTTATTATACAATAAAAATTACGTAATATACAAAGAAGAAGAAATAAATGGTCCATTAATCAAGAAAATGTCAGGGAAAATAAGAGCAAACCTGTGGCTGACAAAGAATGATGAGAATTAGCCTAACTCTGCTAATAATATATTACAAACTTTAGAAGAAAAGTTGAGAAAATGGGTTAAGCTTTCAGTTATTACAATGAAGATATGGAAACTTATTAAAGTTAATAGTTCAGAATTTTTCAAACTCTATGAAATAATTAATGAAAGCCAAAACAATCAGTAATGATAAATAGAATAAGCACAAAGATAACACAGTTAGCTTATCATGATCAGGCAGCTAAAAATCAAAGGTGATAAAACCTTGTTAAGCAGCAACAACACTAAATTCAAAGAACAATAAGATTGACAGCAGATTTCTTATAACATCAATAGAAGCCAGAAGAGAACAGACTTTCAGTCACTGGAAAGAAAAGAAAAACAACCTGTAAACCAGAATTATATGTATGGAGAAAACACACTTAAAAAATAAAAACAAATAAGCAATTTTAGAGTCAAAAGAGAAAATAAAACTGAGATACTTTGCCCACAGAACGACACTACATAAAATACTAAAAATATTTAGATGGTCATGAAACAGAGCAGGGTAACAAAAAGAAATGAGTGAACACAAAAGGCCTTCTAGTTTCTAATTTTAAAATGTCAAATGACAAATATAGAACTAATATATTATAAAGTTTTAATTATAACCAGATATAAAATGTAGGTCAACAACATTTTAAAGCTTTAGTGGGAGGTGACGGGAAATATACAAATATAAAATTATTACAATGTCAAGTTGTATAGTACTAATTAAAAGTAAACTTTGATAAAATAAATATGCACGTTGTAGCCTCTAGTCACTAAACATACAAAGATAAACATTCAAGAAAGGAAATCAAACTGAAAACCATAAAAGATATTTTGTTTTTCAATCCTAGTATTCTTTTCTTTATTTATACTTCTTGAGTTTCCCTGATCTTTTCAATTTGTGAGTTATCTCTCATGACTTTCAGAATTTTTTAAACAATTATTTATTCAGGTTTACTCTTACTCTGCTCAGTGAATCTTAGTTCAACCCTGGTGCACCCTTTTTGTTCAGGTCTAGCAGGTCTTAACTTCAGACTGAGATTGCGGTTAGTCTCGTCTCTTTAGCCCTCAGAAACTGTGCAAGAATTTCTTCTTTCCTTTGAAGAATTTAGGGTCATCTCTTGAGTTGTTCCCCTATTCAGCTTCAAAATATGGCAAATTTCTAAGGAGAAGCAGGCTTTGAGCTTGTGTCAAGCTTTGTATCTCTAGAAAGATTTACTTGTTATACTCTATCTGTACATTTCTTTGTTGCTCCCCCATGTATTGAACAATCCTATTTTCTGTTGCTGTAACAGAAAACTTGAGACTAAATAATTTATAAAGGAAGAAGGTGTATCTTAGCTCACAGTTCTGGAGGCTGGGAATACAATAGTTAAAGCTGGTGCTTCTTCAATTCAGAAGTAGTAGAGAGCAGAAAGCCAAATTGCACATGGAAAAGGCAAGACACAAGGGGAAAACTCATTTATCATAAACTCTCTCCCTTCCAGTAACTAATCAGGGTGCACCACAGCAAGAACTCACTCAGGTAAGAAAGTCATCAACCCCATTAACCCACTGAGGAGAGCTCCTCCCCCATCACCCAATACCTAGTTCCCACTCCCAACCACATTGGGGACAAAGACTCAGCACAAGTTTTGGTGAGGATAAACCATCATCAAACCTCAGTACTAAATTAGCACAAGGTCATCTCATCTCTCCCTCCTTCTCACCAGTATTTATTTCCTTCCCTGGGTATTTGTAAGAAGTTTAATGGCTTCATATCACGTTAGAAAAGATGAGGATTCTCATATAACAAAATCTTTTATGAGGGTTAGTGAGTCTCCCCCCTTTCTAAGGGTTCTGCATTTATAAATTGAACAAGGTCTATGAATAGGCTAAAGTCATGATAAACAGTTTTTGACTAAATAGATTAATTTTATGTTACAATCCAATCTCCCCATGCATTTATTTATGAGTTTATCCTTATGAACCCTGTGATATTTTTACCTACAAATATATATATA